>NC_142064.1:239539661-239767161 GCF_059756535.1 Pantherophis guttatus
TCAAATTATGTTTATACTTTTACCTGCTATCTTATATATGCTTGACAAAATAAACTTATGACTTATGATTTATGACTATCAATGGTTACAGAAGCTATGTAGGCATAGTAAATGTGTCTGATGAGACCCTCCCTAGTTTTGTGGACTGTAAAGGTGTGGGGGACAGGCGTTGTACTTTCTGACTTGCAAGATTCTGTTAATGTAACCTTCTAACCAAGATAGGATTAATGCTTCTGGGTGTGCTTTTTAATCTGGACTACTTCGCAAGTCTGACACAGCCCTAAAGGGACTACACCAGGGGTGGGGTGCTGGGGATTCACAGGGGTTTGGGAGAACCTCTAGCTAAGATTCTGTGCAGTTTGGAGAACCCCCAAATCCCACTCCTGGCTGGCCCCGCCCACTCTGCCCCTCCCCTCCCAGGAGTCCCCACGCGGCCTGTTTTGGATGCAGGTAAGTGTAGGGCGCATGCAGAGGCTCGGGGAGGGTGAAAAACAGGCCTACTGGAAGTTCAGGAAGGGCTTGTTTCCGGCCTCCAGAGTGCCTCCGGAGCCTGGGGAGGCCATTTTCGCCCTCCTGGAGGCTCAAGGAAAGCCTCTGGAGTCCGGGGAAGGCAAAAACGCCCCCCCCCCCACCGTGATGCAGGAGGCTGACTAGGCCACACCCACCATGGCCACGCCCACCCAGCAACTGGGCAGAGAACCCCTTGATAAAATTTTTGAAGCCCACCCCTGGACTACACAGATACGTTTTCATTTTATTTATATAAATTGCCACATATGCGAGATTCACAGAATCTTCTTCATTACCAAATAAAGAAGGAAAGAACATAAATAAATAAAAATGGACAGGATGGCATGTGTTTCTTAAGTTTGTGCATCCAAATTTTAAATGATTATAATTAAAATTATTACATGTCCTAGTCTAAAGAGAAGATCTCTCTCACACACATAAAGCCACCAATCCACCCACACATATACAGTTCATACACATTGTGTGTGTGTTTCAATCATTTATATACTGCACCATCCCAGGATACAAGATGGTTCACAATTGGTAAAACAACATAAAAACAACACTGAAACCCTTCCACATCATAAAAATGCTACTATCAATTCAATTTGTTTCAACAAAACAACAGTAGCAATATTAGCGTATTGTACAGTACAAATTGTGTACAACATGAGAGTCTCTCCTTCCCTTCCCCCCATGAGAAGTTGTGGGATGTGGGCTAAATGGCTGGGCTTTTGTGTTGTAGTTCTTGTACTCTGGGATTTATTTTCCCTAGAGATTCATTGACCTCTGCCCTTTTATCCTTCTGTAAAGCACTAAAAGTACTTTATTTTATGCTTCCCACAGTTTCCAGAACAGGGCAGGTTACAAATATGATAAAACAAACAAACAAATTAAAACATGATTAGATCATTTAAATTAACAGAGAGCATCTTTATGCCTGGTCAGTTTAATGCCCAAATGATGATGGTTAGTTAAATTCTTGGCTATTATTCCCTTTTTAAATGATTAACCTTTGATACTGAAAATAGTTTCAAAATCAGGACTATCCTGGTTAAAGTCAGGGATTCTGTAATTTTAAGACTCAACAAGCAACTTTTAAACATTTAAATGATTAACACTTCATCTCGAAGTGACAGAAAAACAGAATGTATTTGGGGAATATAACAAAAGTAGTTCTTAAAAAAAATTCACACCTCTGTCTCCAATCTCAATTATTTGACATATAAGAGTAAAGCTAATGGTAGCAATGGATTGATATAAAATTTTATATGCCTTTATGAAAACATTATAATAGATGGATCATCATGGAGCTTCTTTGACCAATGTATAATACCCAAAACTTGGCAATGAACATGGGAGAATCCTTTTATGAAAAAGATTCTCTGATGAACTGCATTGCAGCCCTATCTCTTCCCAAACATTTATGTAATTATTTTCTTTATTTATTAGATTTGTATCCCAAGAGCTATGGTAGTGCAATGATTAGAATGCACTATTGCAGGCTAAACTCTGCCCACAGTCAGGAGTTCAATTCTGATGGGCTGAAGTTTGACTTATCCTTCCATCCTTCTAAGGCACAGGTCTCAAACTTGATCGTGTCACATGACATATCATGACATATCACAACTTTTTTGCCTTTGCAGAACCAGGGTGGATGTAGTCTGCATGTGACGCATCTGGCCCACAGTCTGCCAGTTTGATACCCCTGTTCTAAGATCGGTAAAATGAGGACCCAGATGGTTGGGGGCAATATGCTGACTCTGTAAACCGCCTAGAGAGTGCTATAAAACAATATGGAGCAGTATATAAGTCTATGTGCTATTGCTATTTTATTTCTGGAAACTTAAGAGCTTCAGTGGCGCAGTGGTTAGAGTGCAGTACTGCAGGCTATTTCTGCTGCCTGCGGCTGCCTGCAATTTAACAGTTCAAATCCCACCAGACTCAAGGTTGACTTAGCCTTCCCTCCTTCCGAGGTCAGTAAAACAAGGACCCAGATTGTTGGGGGCAATATGCTGACTCTGTAAACCGCTTAGAGAGGGCTGTAAAGCACTGTAAAGCAGTATGTAAGTTGAAGTGCTATTGCTATTGCTATTAAGTTGGTAAGCCTCCTCCAATTCTGTCTTCACAGCAACCAACTTGGTTGGGCCAAAAGGTAATGACTGGTCAACACTGGTCAGTGAATTTTTATAGCAGTGAATAGGATTGCTTGTTCCTAACCCTCTAAAGCAGTGTTTCTCAACCTTGGTAGCTTGAAGATGGGTGGACTTCAAGTCCTAGAAACCCCCAGCCAGCAGCGCTGGCTGGGGGATTCTGGGAGTTGAAGTCCACCCATCTTCAAGCTACCAAGGTTGAGAAACACTGCTCTAAAGTTTCATCTCTTTTGGAGTTATAGTCCTTTGAACATATGAAGGATAAAAGCAGTGTAAAGTGTTTAATACTTAGTATAACAATAACCTTTTATTATCAGCTTCTACTGGTCTCCTCAAAAGCTCCATTAAATATTGCTGAATTCCAGCAAATCTCTTAAGGAACTTTTAAACTGTTTTTAAATGCCTAAGAGGGATTGTTATAATTATGGATATCAAGGGTTCCCCCCCCCCCATGTATGCACTTTCAGATTAGTTTTTACTCCTTTTTTTTTTTCAGAAGTGGTTTGTCATTTCTTCCTTCCGAGGGCTGAGAAAGAAGGACTGGCTAAAAGTCACAGTTCTAGGTGGAACTAGAACTCATAGTGACCTGGTTTCCAGCATGCTGCCTTAACCGCTACATTAAATTAGCTTATATTCATACATCTTATATGATAAGCTGTATGACTCCCAGGATCCAAAGGAAACCTACAATACAAATACTACAAGAGGGAATTTCTTTTTCTGTTGATGGGTGAACCAAAATAGATATCATTGGAACCACTGAAGCTGATAAAAACATTATGCAGTTAGAATTAGACAAGAATGGGTCAGAGGCCTGGGTGACAGATAGATGAAAATCAAATTTAATCCTTTACTTGTTTAGAATGTGTCAGAGAATTTATTATACGCTATGGTATGAATTTATGATACGATATGCCAGTAATGTGCAACTCTTTTCCAGTTGAAGGACATAGAAAGACACATCAGGAAGGTATACTCCGAAAAGTAGGTGGTTTTATGGCAAAGAAGGAAACAGAGTTGGGACGAAGTCTAAACTTTATTTCATTAGATTTAAAATCACTTAAAATTAGATTATCTAGTCCTCATATTTACATCTCCCATCTGTTATGTTTAAATGGTGGCATGGAAAACTGGATTATTTGAGGGACTGCCTCTCCACCGTCACATCTAGTCATCCCATCTGGTCCAACAGGAAGAACATGATCTAGGTTCTCTTTCTTGAGGGTGCCATCTGATGAGGTCCAGGAAGAGGGCCTTTTTGTCATGATGGCCATCTTTTGTAACATTATTTCCCCACAGATAAGATTGGCCCCAACACTGTTGGTCTTTTGGAAGGCTTTAAAGCTAAAGTTCTGTCACTGGGCCTGAAGATCCAGGTATGAGTCTGAAGCTATGCAATGGCCGTGTTGGTTTCTGTTGTGTGTGTGTTTTTTGCTTGGTTGTGGATACTGTACATGCGGTAATTTCTTTATTGTTTTATGTTTGTATCCTGATTTAATTATGGTAAACTATGCAAACTCATGAATTTGAGACAGGCAACTGAAATAAAAGAAAAATAAAAAATAAACTTTAGAGAGGGTTTGGTCTATTGATCACATATTAGAACAAGCATTCTGCTGAACATTATTCTATAATATTGTAGCTGGCTTTTATTAAGCGCAGCAGCTAATACGATTTACATCTTTATTCAAATAAAATGGTTCATCTTTTTTTTTTTCTGTCTACCAATTTTTATGGAGGTATTTTAGTACCAACGATTTTTTTTCCTAAAACAGTCAATCAACAACTGTTTCTCTCTTAGATGCAACATGGAACCATCTTAACTCTTGATAAAACTTAATTTGAGAGTTCAGAACTCAATCCAATATTTTTCTTTGCTACTGAATGAAAGCCCCTGGCTATAATTTTAGCCATTTCCCACTCTCTTTTTAAAATTGGGTTAACACACGGACCCATGGGAAATTAAAAGTTATGCACACTTTTTGTTACTTTGAATTGACCTCTTATTTAATGTAGATTTTAAAACAGAATAACAAAATAACAGAGTTGGAAGGGATCTTGGAGGTCTTCTAGTCCAACCCCCTGCTCAGGCAGGAAACTATACCATTTCAGACAAAAGGTTGTCCACTCTCGTTTTAAGAACCTCCAATGTTGGAGCACCCATCCTGAAGGCAAGTCATTCCACTGATTTATTATTCTAAATGTCAGGAAATTTCTCCTTAGTTCTAGATCAGTTCTCTCCTTGATTAGTTTCCATCCATTGCTTCTTGTCCTGCCTTCAGGTGTTTGGAGAATAGGTTGACTCCCTCTTCTTTGTAGCAACCGCTTAGGTATTGGAACATTGTCATCATGTCACCTCTAGTCCTTCTTTTCATTAAACTAGATACAGTATACCCAATTCCAACAATCGTTCTAGCTAGTTAATAGATGAGAGCAAGCAGACCCATTAATCTCTTTTAAAATAAATAAAAAGGGGGTGGTGCCTGAAATAGATGGAAGAGGTTAAGAGTCAACCACCATTAGTTGCAGTGGAAAACATGCCAAAAGATCCAATGTTAAGCTCTATTTGTATAACTCTGTATTCCAGGATATCCAATCTCTGCAACTGAGGCTATAGGACAGTGGTGGGTTTCAAATTTTTTTACTACTGGTTCTGTGGGCGTGGCATGGTGGGCATGGCATGGCTTGATGGGTGTGGCATGGTGGGCATGGCATGGCTTGATGGGCGTGGCATGGTGGGCGTGGCAGGGAAAGAATACTGTAAAATCTCCATTCCCACCCACTGCAGGGGAAGGATACTGCAAAATCCCCATTTCCTCCTGATCAGCTGGGACTTGGGAGGCAGAGAATAGATGGGGGCGGAGCCAGTCAGAATTTTTACTACCGGTTCTCCGAACTACTCAAAATTTCCACTACCGATTCTCCAGAACTGGTCAGAAGCTGCTGAAGCCCACCTCTGCTATAGGAATCTGATGAATCCTTTTGGGCGAGATCTTTGTTTCTGATACTGAGCTGTTCAAAGCCATATTATTTATCTATTATATATAAATCACTATTTAATGTGGCCTATTATTTTCTTATCCCAGAGTTCCCACTCAAAGCATAAATGCCTATGCTGAATTATCCTATTTGGACACATTATGTGAACACTTAGCTCTCTGCAAAAGACAGGAATGCTGGGAAAGATAGAAGAAAAGAGAAGAAGAGGACAACCACTGTCAAGTAGGATGGACTTGGTTAAAATGGCAATGAGTGGAGGTTAAAGGTTAAAGGGGCAGTGAGTGGACTGTTGGAAAACCTAAAGGATCACAGTATGGATAGCATAGACCAGGGGTGTCAAACATGCGCTGTCACGTTGTCGTCACATGAAATATTGTGACTTTCCCCCCTTTGCTAAACCGGAGGTGAGCCTGGCCAGCGTGTGATGGGCCGCAAGTTTTGATACCCCTGGCATAAACAGAAAATCTATGTGGCTGCTAAGAGTTGACACCAACTTAATGACACATAATTTATCAGTCAATCAATCAGTATTATTTTCAGGATAGAATCCATACCATGTTCTCCCTTTTCTTTATGATGCATTTGAGTTTTCAATAGCTAATTTATTCTGATGCATCTCTAAAGTTTCTAAATTTCATCCCCAAAACATGACTTGATTATCTGCTGAAACAGCTATAATTAAAAAAAAAGCAACCTTTTGTATTCTCAATTTTGTATTCGCTAAATGCAAAATGTTATTAATATATGAATTGGTGAAAGCAGTAATATATTATAATCTCCTGGGAACCTGGGTTGATAGTTATTAAAGATACATATTTTCCAGCTATGAAGAATCCTTTTGTTTTATTCATATATTACTTGATGCACAACTCTACTTCCCTTCCTGCAAAATAATTATTTTGCTCTAAATACACAAACAAATCTCCTTGTTATCATTAGTATTAATAGTAGGAGTATCCATCATTTTATTGTTTTATAATATGCAAGGCTTTCTCCAATATGGAACACATTTATTTTGCAGTTTCAACAAAGTAGTTTCAACAAACCTAATATCAGTTATGCAGAAGTAAGCCCCATAGACTTCAGTTGGTTTATGCATAAATAGCTGCAAGCAAGATTGCATCATTAATATCTATTTAATATTAACAATGGGAGAGCCTTATATTTAACTTACTTGCTAGGTAGCCATAGGGAGCAGGGAATTTCCTGCAGGCAGGTGAAGAAATAAGCATGCAAATAATTTCCCTGTCAAATGACAACCTGTCCGTTACTTATAAAATTGTTTCTGTAGTTAACTTCACTTATTTTCAAATAAGTCACCTACGTTTCCTTGGGAGAAAATTTAAAACAGTTTGACAGGATCAGCTAGCTAACAGTGGGGACAAATAATATTGCACCTGGGGCAGAGGCAATAGCTACTATCATTTCATTTGGACTGCTCTACTCTGGGGCAAAACTCAGCATGGGATGATTGATCTGTTTAGATAAACAATATAATTACCATTAATGATTGTGTCTGATCTCTTGCTATGATTGCAGCTAATTTGGCCTTAAGAGATATTAAGACTTGTGCCTAGGTCATATTCATGTACTGCAGATTTTATTTATTTATTAACCAAATGTATATAGCTGCCCAACTCTCACACAATGATTCTGGTGTAGAATGTCCCTTCTTTCTTTACTTCCTTCCTTCCTTCCTTCCTTCCTTCCTTCCTTCCTTCCTTCCTCCCTCCCTCCCTCCCTCCCTCCCTCCCTCCCTCCCTCCTCATTCACATACTTCCAACAATATAGGCACTCTAACCAGGAAACTGTAAAATGGGAAAGAAATTCCAGGTTGAACAGTAGAATAATACATTTTTCTACATGTATTATCACTGATCTACTGGAGAACTACGAGAAAATGTCTATGGATAAAAAGTTTGTAAGATTGTAAGTGGAAACTGCACACATGAATATGAACACTCTCATGCTGATATATACCCGAATATCATATATATACATGTGAATATCTGTACCTCAGGTATAGGATGAGAGTGAAGGTTAGTTCTCTGAGCTTCCGAATGTTTTGTTACCAGGCTAGGTAACACCTTCAGTGGAGTTTAGGGGATGTCAGTGTTCTTCTGTTTATAAGGGCTTCAGGTGTGGGTGTGTCAGGTGAGGGTCTTGTGGTGGATCAAAATCAACTGTAACCATTGCAACCAATTCTACATTATGTTAATTAAAAAACAGAATCCATGAAGAATGGCTGGCAGTCAAACACCATGATCCCAAATCCTTAATCTCTACCCACCCGACACCAAACAGCCCCAGTTCAATTGGAGCAACACAAAAATCATCGGCCACTCTACCACGCTGATGAGTTCATCAAAACCTGGCACTCCACAAGCAATTCAATCAACAGACACATTTAATTTAATAAACATTTAATAAACAGCAATAGATCATGCCCCACATTTCCCAATCATACCACAACCAATCACAACGATCTACTACATCTCGATTTCACAGAAGATGCCGTAGAAAAGGCATTATGCAACCTAAAACCATCTCTATCTATTGGCCCTGATGGATTATGTACCTACTTCTTAAAAAAGCTCTCAAGCACCATAGCAGAATCTCTTAGCATAATCTATGAAATATCTTTCAGAACCAGCTCCTTGCCGGTCCAATCACATCATCCCTATCTTCAAAAAGGGTAACCCCAGCCTAGTTGAAAATTACAGACCAATCTCATTATGTTGCGTCACATGCAAAGTCATGGAATAAATCATAAACAAATTCATTACCCTCTACTTAGAGACAAACAATCTACTCTCTAACAAGCAGTTTGGCTTAAAAAAAATTGTAGAGTTGCAATCTGCAACTCTAACACTGCAAAAACACATGGACTTCCCAACTCAACCAGGGTAAAGCAATAGACACAATTTATATAGACTTCTGTAAAGCCATTGATTCATTAATACACGATAAACTACTTCTAAAACTAAAATCTTATAGCATTTCTGGATCCCTGCATAAGTGGATAGCTGCATTCCTATCAAACAGGCAACAAGTAGTCAAATAGGGAACGCCCTATCAAACCCTGCACCTGTTAACAGGGCTGTTCCCCAGGGAAGCGTTTTAGAACCCACACTCTTTATACTTTACATAAACAACCTTTGCGATCATATTATAAGCAACAGCGTTCTCTTTGATGATGATGTAAAACTATTCAACACCGCCGACAATACTGCTACCCTACAAAAAGACCTTGACTATCTGTTAGAATGGTCAAACAATT
This sequence comes from Pantherophis guttatus, assembly GCF_059756535.1. Taxonomy (NCBI): domain Eukaryota; kingdom Metazoa; phylum Chordata; class Lepidosauria; order Squamata; family Colubridae; genus Pantherophis; species Pantherophis guttatus. Next base: position 239,548,605 of record NC_142064.1, read on the forward strand.
GGCAACTCCAAATCTCAACCAACAAATGCTCTGACTTACACATTGGCAAAAAAAATCAAAACACAAAATACAAACTGGGCGGATACGACCTCGTAGATGACCCTCACTCTGTCAAAGACCTTGGAGTACTCATCTCAAATGATCTAAGTGCCAGAGCTCACTGTAACAGCATTGCCAGAAAGGCATTAAAAGTTGTTAACCTAATTTTGTGTAGCTTCTTCTCTGGTAATATTGTACTACTAACTAGAACATACAAAACATTTGCTAGACCAATTCTCAAATACAGCTCTTCTGTCTGGAACCTGCACTGCATATTGAACATTAATACAATTGAGCGAGTCCAGAGATCTTTCATAAGAAGAGTCCTCCATTCCTATGCTCGCAACAGAATACCTTATGCCACCAGACTTGAAATTTTGGGCTTAGACAACTTAGAACTATGCCGTCTTTGTTCTGACCTAAGCGTAGTACATAAAATTATCTGCTACAATGTCCTACCTATCAATGACTACTTCAGCTTCAACCACAACAACATACAAGCAAACAATAGATACAAATTCAAGGTAAACCACTCCAAACTTGATTGCAGAAAATATGACTTCAGTAACAGAGTGGTCAATGTCTGGAATGCACTACCTGACTCTGTGGTTTCTTCCCCAAATCCCCAAAACTTTAACCTTAGACTGTCTACTGTCGACCTCACTCCATTCCTAAGAGGTCTTTAACGGGCGTGCATAAGCGCACCAGCGTGCCTACATTCCTGTCCTAATGTTTCCTTTTATATGTATCCATCTCATGTATTCATAATTATGTCTATACTTATATCTGTTATCTAATACATGCTTGATGAAATAAATAAATGAATAAAGCCAACCAGAGACAGCACTGACCCTCAACCAACCCACGCAAATGTACCATGGCAGCAGTTCACCTCCCAATGACCCTAACCTGATGTAATCTCCTTATCACATCACAAGACCCATCACAAGACTCACTGATGACTCACAGCTAACCCATCACAAAACCCTCACTTGACATACCCACACCTTTTTTATGATAGATAGATGATAGATAGATAGATAGATAGATAGATAGATAGATAGATAGATAGATGATAGATAGATATAGAGAGACAGACAGATAAAAAGATAAATATAGACATGATAGGCAGATACACATACACACAAACACACAATTACACATACATATAATGCTGGTAAGTAGATTGTCAGAGCCATGAACCAAGGGAAATTTGATATTAACAGAGCAGAAATGTCAAGATTCAACGCCAACATTCTGGGAATCAGCAAATTGAAACAGACTGGAATAGGTCATTTCTCATGAAAGGATAATCAGCTCTATTACTGTGGACAGGAATCATAGAATAAATGGAGAAATCATCATTATTAACAGAGGAATGCTAAAGTCAGCACTTGAACATCACCTGAAAAATAACAAGATGACCTACATTTGAGTCCAAGGCAAATGTTTCAGTGTTGTAGTGATGTGGTCCATGCTTGGATTCAGATACAGAGGAAGATATTGAAGAGTTATACAGGTAGGCCAATTTGCAACACCTGGTCAATATGACACCAAAGAAAATGTCTGCCTATGGAGATTCTCAGTTATCCAGGTCATGGTTGCCTCAAAAGTGCTTTTTCAAAAGGCAACTGGACTTCCTTGATTTTTTCCTTGAAGACGTTTCACTATTCAAGGAAGAAGCTTCTTCAGTTCTGACTGAATGGTGGGGAATGAAAGGATTTATATTCCTTGCAATCATCTGGTCATTAGCACTCTGAAGTTTGGTTATGAGGTCTCTGAGAGTTGTTGAGGCCATTTGGGGGTTTATCTGTGCCAGATAAACACATAAACTGGGGGCACAGATGGTCCCCACTTAATCTGAAATAATTCTGAGGTTGCATTCTACAAACTGCAAATTAACTCAAAATTGTCTTTCAGGAACAAGTTAATCCAGACATATGTATGCTCAGAGTTGAACAATAATTTTTAATGTTCAGAATACTCATAAATCTGAATTTATTAGGTAATAGAGGTTTAATGGAACATGTGTTAGAATATTTCTCCTTTCAGGAGACATTAACAATGGTGTGCACCTTTCTGATGATTTAAACAAAGAATTATTATTACTATTGTGTATGTTGTGTAGAAAATTAAACATAGTAGAGTTAATCAAACTTCATGATGAAAATTCCCTTGAGAATGTAATTGTCAGTCTGGAAGCATACTGGCCTGCTTTGAACCATGAAACCAAAGGGAATTCACTAAACAAGATAAAAGGGAGAAATGTGATCTGTCATTACTGTAATAAAAGAGGACATATTAAAAGAGAATGCAGATTGTTTTACAACTGAGAGAGATAATTAGTTCAAACGTCCTAAAAGAAAAGTCAAGCCTGCAGAGGAATGGCAAACACAAGCTGAGGACATAAAAACAAAACAAAGTAAAAATCAGTATATGTTATCTAATAAATATTTATTTGAAATTGGACAGATTTTGAAATTTAAAAAGAATAATACTTTTTTTTGTTGGATAGCAATGCATCAACTCTATCATCTATCTATCTATCTATCTATCTATCTATCTATCTATCTATCTATCTATCTATCATCTGCCTATCATCTACCTATCATTACTTACCATCTACCTACCTACCTACATCTGTCTCCATCCATCCATCTATCTATCTATCTATCTATCTATCTATCTATCTATCTATCTATCTATGGTATCTATCATCTATCTGTGTGTATATGTGTATATATGCATGTGTATATGTGTGTGTATATAAATTTGTGCAGGGGTGAAATCCAGCAGGTACTGACAGGTTCTGGAGAACTGGTAGCGGAAATTTTGAGCAGTTCGGAGAACCAGCAAATACCATCTCTGGCTGGCCCCAGAGTGGGGTGGGAATAGACAATTTGCAATATTCTTCCCCCAGGAATGGGGAGGGAATGGGGATTTTATTTATTTTATTTTATTAGGCTTATATGCCTCCCTATCTCCAACGGACTCAGGGCAGCTCACAACAATAAAACCACAATCCATAATGCAAGTTAAAATGCCTAATTAAATCAGATACAATTAAAAACCCGTAAAAAACCCCATCAGTTTTGCAGTATCCTTCCCCTGGAGTGGGGTGGGAATGGAGATTTTGCAGTATCCTTCCCCTGGAGTGGGGTGGGAATGGAGATTTTGCAGTATCCTTCCCCTGCCATGCCCACCAAGCCACGCCCACCAAGCCATGCCCACAGAACCAGTAGTAAACAAATTTGGATTTCACCACTGATTCTGTGTCTGTGTCTGCCTGTCTGTCTCTGTATATATATATTCATTAGATGAGATGAGAGGTAGACAAATACAGCGATGAGTCTGCTATTACAAAATAAAAGATGAGGACTTAGCAATTGGCTTTTGTCTTTGCAAGAAACACAGGGAATCAAGTTGTGATCATTTTTTAAAAGCAAAAGGAAAACGAATAGTTTTCTGCTAGGCCTAAATGCAAACTAATCAACCAGCTATTGGGACTTATTTTTATAGACATTTGTGATCCCATGCTAACCACAGTGAAGAATGGGAAAAATTAATCTTTAATATTCATACATGGTCACTTAAATATATATTTGTACTTTCTTCTTAACCAATATGGGGAAAGTATTTGATAAATGTGAACTTTACTATATTCAGGTGAAAACAAGTTCCACAGCAAAAGAAAGCAATTAATGTCTGATAATAGGGGAGAATATTGCAATTGGGAATTTGAAAAAGCATTTCACAATAAAGGCATAAAACATGAAAAAGCTCCATAAAGCTACAGCCTAGAGCAAAATAGACTGCAGAAAGTAAAAAATTTCAAAAGTCTTCTAAGCATGATACAGTGCAAGCTTAAGTATATTTTCATAAGGAATAAAAAAAATACATGAAAGCACAAAAGCCCTATAGGAAAATGCTGGGCTATCAAATAGGAACAAAAAACTATTTAAATTTTGGACTTAAAACTTGGAAGAGCAAATATGTACAGTATTGCTCATGTTATTGAAGAAAAAAATGAGTTGCAATATTTACTTGTTTACCAACCACTTGTTCACCAACTGTTCAAAGTTATGACAGTGCTGAACAAAAAAGAGAGAATTACAACAGGTCCTTGTAGTTGTAGCTATCATAGTATCACCACAGTCACCAAATTGATTCCAATTCGGGTGCTTGGCAGTCAAAGCATCCTACAATCACGTGATCATCATATGTGACCTTCATTGCCAGCTTCCAGAAAGTTGCAACTCATGGTCATATGACATTGTGTTTAACCAATGCTACATACAACAATAAAGCAATTGACATGTAGATAAGGAGATCCAACACAATAGAGAAAACAATTCAGCCAATCAAGCTCATTGGTTGAAACACTCTGAAACAATACACCACAGTTTTAATCAAGAGAAATTGCCATACATAGAAGGTAAGTAAACTCTACTCTCTTGTGTCAAAGCAACAATGATATCTAGCTTGATAACAAAAAACTTTTTAGGAAGAAAACCAAGCTTAGTAAACATGGACATTCCAACATTTCAGCTCTGAGTTACTGTCGGGCATGGAAAAACCAGATCTACATGGAAGGTTCAATTTAACTGATTCATTGCTAAAAGCCTATGTGCAAGAATCTTCTCAACTGATGGTTAGTACCTGGTGAGAGCTAGATAAAGTTCAATGCAGTGGTGAAATTCAATTTTTTTTACTACCGGTTCTGTGGGCGTGGCTTGGTGGGCATGGTGTGGCTTGGTGGGCGTGGCTTGGTGGGTATGGCAGGGGAAGGATACTGCAAAATCTCCATTTCCACCCCACTCCAGGGGAAGTATACTGCAAAATCCCCATTCCCTCCCCACTCCTGGGGGAAGTTTATTGCAAAATCTCTATTCCAACCCCACTCTGGGGCCAGCCAGAGGTGGTATTTGCCTGTTCTCCTAATTTCCGCTACCGGTTCTCCAGAACCAGTCAGAACCTGCTGGATTTCACCCCTAGTTCAATGGCAATCAAGAAGGGTTCGCTTGTGACTACATAAGGACTCTAAACCGATCCCTCTTTTTATCCTTTCCCTGGTTCTGCTATTTATTTATTTATTTATTTATTTATTTATTTATTTATTTATTTATTTATTTATTTATTTTTATATGCCGCCCTTCTCCGGAGACTCAGGGCGGCTTACAATGCATTAAGCAATAGCCTTCATACTTTTGTATATTTTATACAAAGTCAGCTTATTGCCCCCACAAACCGGGTCCTCATTTTATCCACCTTAGAAAGGATGGAAAGCTGAGTCAAGCTTGAGCCTGGTGAGAATTGAACTCACAGTAATTGCAGGCAGCTGGATGTTAAATGCTGCCTTAGTAGGAGGCATTAGCCTCCTACGCCACTCAGGCTCCTGCTAGTCCTTCTTCTACATATTTTAAGTTCTCTATAGAACTTTGTCTCAGCTTGTCCTGTCCCAGTGAAGGACCTGATGGACAGATTGTACATTCTATGCAAAGGCTCCTTTTTATGCCCTCACTCTTGTTTTCTTTCGCACAAGGTGGCCTCAACACCCCTTTGATTTTCTTGGAATTCTGCTGAGCTCAAAAAGGCATTTGATGTATTTGAAATGAGACTTTTTTGAATCTGGACTTTTTGCTCTTTGTACTGCAGCTGACTGACATTTTTCCCTCTAGAAATAAAACATATTGGACAATTAATCATGTCGTTCTCCCACTGTTATCTTTTAGTTGATATGTTACTTTTTAAATATTTTCTTTCATTACTTGTGCTTCCTTCCAGGGCAAGACAACCAATTTAGAAAACTCCAAACCCAAACTACAAGTAAAACCAATTCATTCAGATTGTAAAACTATAGAGAAGCAGAACAAAGGGAAAATCTGGGTAACAGTGGTAAATATCAGACCTCTCTCCCAAACAATCAGGACTAGCAACCTAAAAATCCGATCAGCAATATTTGTTAGCAGAAATGTTAAAACAATGACACAAGAATCCAAGAGAGCCCTTAACTTTTCAGCTTAGGACCATTTGTTTAGTGACCAGTCAAAGTTACAATGGGACTGGAAAAAATGACTTACAACTGGTCCTCGTACTTATAACAGCATTCCTGTGAACATCATTTGCAACTTTCTCAGCCAGCTTCCGGCAAACAAAGGAGTTTGGGTCTCAATGGGAGACCCAAATTCCTTCCAATTTTTTTTTCACTGCTGGTAAATGAATGAATCTTGTCACTGAGGATTGTGAAAGAATTTCCCCTTCATATGGAGAAATTTTGAGGAAAAAAATCCATCTTTGCCCAGTGTTGCTAACTATCAAGCAAGTAAGCATTTATATACCACTCTATAGTACAGGGATGGCTAACCTTTTCCGGACCGAGTGCCCAAAGCACCCACTGAACCCCCAAAATGCAATGCGCATGCGGCCCTCATGCATGCACCCCACCCCCGTGCATACATGTGCCCCCCTGCATACACTCTGCCCCCACACATGCACAGGCAGCCTGCATGCTCTCTGCCCCCTAAGAATGCATGTGTGACCGCCCCCCCCGCATCAGGGGTGGGTTCTAAATTTTTTTACTACCGGTTCTGTGGCTGTGGCTTATTTTGTGGGTGTGGCTTGGAGGTCATGGGACTAGGTGGGCGTGGCTAGCTGGTCAGAGTCATTTCTGGAAGGTCCTTGCACTTACGACCAGTCCTCGCACTTACGACCTGACTCATTTGTTTGCTTTTAACACTGATCAGCTGTAGGACGGCCCTTTGAAGCCCCACAGCAAGAGTTTAAACAGTTTTTTTCCCTCTAGTCATCAGCTGAGACTCAGGAGGCAGCAATAGATTGGGGGTGGGACCAAATAAAAGGTAAGAATAACATGGGTGGGTGGGGGGTGGGAGGGCGGGGGGGGGGAGAACCGGTTCGGTGACGTCATATCGTCACCGCTACCAGCTTGGACAAACTGGACCGAACCGGGAGGAACCCACCACTGCCCCGCATATGCATTGCAGAGACCCGAAGACCAGCTGGCTAGTGGGAGGCACACGCGCGCATGGCAGCAGAGCTGGGGCGACAGCTCGCATGCCATCAGAGAGGGTGCTGAGTGCCACCTCTGACACGCGTGCATAGGTTCGCCATCACGACTATAGTACTTTACAGGACTCTCTGGGTGAGTTACAATGTCCCTAACAATCTGGGCCCTCATTTTACAGACCTTGGAAGGATGGAAGGCTGAGTCAACCATGTCAGGATCAAGCTCAGACTGTGGGCAGAGTTGGCCTGAAATACTGCACTGTATCACCAAATGTCTACTAATGGGCGTGGAACCTTCTTGGAACTGTTGAAAGGACTGTGTTGTAGATTGGAGCTAGGATACGACAGCATCTATCTCCAATCTACAACACAGTCCTTTCAACAGTTCAAAGAAGGCTCCACACCCATTTGCACCACTCAGGTAACCCTGATGACACAGATAAATTTCCAGGTGACCTTAATGACTTCCTAAAAAATTGCAAACGACCAGCTGTCTGCAAGGCGTATAAACCAGGGGTGGGTTCTAAATTTTTTTACTACCAGTTCTGTGGGCGTGGCTTATTTTGTGGGTGTAGCTTGGAGGTCATGTGACTAGGTGGGCGTGGCTAGCTGGTCAGAGTCATTTCTGGAAGGTCCTCGAACTTACGACCAGTCCTCACACTTACGACCTGACTCATTTGTTTGCTTTTAACACTGATCAGCTGTAGGACGGCCCTTTGAAGCCCCGCGGCAAGAGTTTAAACAATTTTTTTTCCTCTAGTCATCAGCTGGGACTCAGGAGGCAGCAATAGATTGGGGGTGGGACCAAATAAAAGGCAAGAATAATGTGGGTGGGTGGGTGGGTGGGTGGGAGGGTGGGGGGGGGGGAGAACCAGTTTGGTGACGTTATATCATCACCGCTACCAGCTTGGCTGAACCGGACCGAACCGGGAGGAACCCACCACTGGTATAAACCCTTCCATTCCCCACCATCCAGTCAGAGCTGAAGAAGCTTCTTGGATGAGAAGTGAAACGTCTTCAAAGAAAAACCAGAAAGTCCAGTTGCCTCTTGAAAAAAGCACCTTTGGGACATACTGCATCATCTGTTGAAGAAACAGCAGTGATAAGGAGATTGTTCTTTCCCCTTCTTCTATTTTTGCCCTCTCTTTCTCTGGTGACTTGCCCCCTACTCGGTCTATCCACACAGGTCTTTTTCCTTTTCCTTTTCAGAATGTTTTTGTGCAGTTGCTGTAGCTCCTTCTGCACTGTTCTCTCTGTTGAAATGGTTTGCGATTGTGCTTTCAGTAATTATGGTACAAAAAATGGAGAAAAGGGCAAAACCCAAACAACACTAATTCAACATTTCTTGAGCATTGAGGCTGAAATAACACATTCCCCATTAATACAATGTCATTGCATCTTTGTCTCATCTCCCATCTGACATTTACAGTGCAATGCTACAACTCTTTAATCAAAATCATTTTCCAAGGGGTGGATATATATTGTAGCACTAATTAAATAAGACCTGTAACAAAACACCATTGTGCACTGTGTCATCTTATTCACTAGAAGAAGTGATAGGAAGATACATGTATGTATGTATATATGTATGTATGTATGTATGTATGTATGTATGTATAGATAGATAGTCCTCAATTTGCGGCCACAAAATTTCTGTTGCTAACTGAAACATTTGTTAACTGAATTTTGTCCCATTTTATGACCTTCTTGCTACAGTTGTTAAATGAATTACTCCAGTTGTTAGATTACTAACACCGTTGTTAAGTGAATTTGGCTTCCCCATTGATTTTGCTTTGTCAGAAGGTTGCAAAAGGGAAATCACATGATCCTGGAAAACTGCAACCGTCATAAATATGAGTCAGTTGCCAAGTGTCTGAATTTTGATCATGACCATGGGCTGCTGCAACAGTTGTAAGTGTATAAAAGTGCAAGAAAGTAAAAGAACCCCCCCCCAAAGAAGTAGCTTTTGATTTTTTTCAGTACTTATAGGTACAATTATAAATTTACCTTTAGCCTATAATTATAATTTAACTCTCTTCTTTCTATGATCTATCTTATCTAATCATCCAATACATATATAAGGTTCCCCTCCCCTATTTTATTCAAAAAGTCCATTGAGTTTCCAGTCAATTATAAACATAGCATATTTTTTTGGAGTATAAGATGCACCTTTTTCCCTCCTAAAAGGGGGTGAAAATTTGGGTGCGTCTTATACACTGAATGTAGCCCCGCCCACCTACTGGCCCCCACCCTATGGCCTCTGCCTCCCAGCAATTTACCTCCTTGCAGCAAGCAGCAAGAAGAAGCAGCTCGTTTCAGCTTCAGCACAGCTTAATCACAAGTTGATTGTCCTTTGGATCGGCCTCCTGACTCTCAGCTGTTTCAGGCTGCAGGGATTGCCATTGCCTAATGCTGCTCGGGCCTCTGCTGCTTGCTGCAAGGAGGTAAATTGCTGGGAGCAGATTTTTTTTCTTGTGCTAATCAAGCTATGCTGAAAACAAAAATGAAAGTAAAGCAGGCTGTTTGCTGTTTGCTGCAACAAGGCAAAATTGCTGGGAAGCAGAGGCAGATTTCTTTTTCTTGTTTTCCTAACCAAAAAAGGTAGGTGCGTCTTATAGTCTGGAGCGTTTTATACTCCGAAAAATAGGGTAGGTATTGTCTTTTCTCTGATCAAAGAACTCAATTTAACCATCTCATCAAACCCCTTCATCTCTAACCATTACTCCATTGAGGATAGTGTCAAATCTTTCCATCGTTGCGCATATAGTAATTTCGCTTCAATTGCTTCAATTTGCTTCATGTACAAAAACAAAGTTCCACAACTTTTTCCTAATTGTTGGTCCATTCGTCTCAAAAAAGAAAGAAAGAAAGAAAGAAAGAAAGAAAGAAAGAAAGAAAGAAAGAAAGACCTCTGTCCAAAACAAGAAAGGAATATCATTCATTTACCACCTTTATTGTTAGTAGTCAAATACTTAAAATGTAGCCCCTAGGCTAAAAATGGTTGTTTGCCTCCCCCCCTCCCAGCAATATTTGAAGGTATGACAGGAAGGCCTTCAAATTGATGCTCAAATGCCAGGATATGTCTATTCAAATAGAGATCCCGATCACGCAGACAGTGTTTTTCAAAGTGATACTTTATGGATGCAAAAGTTGGACTTTGAAGAAGCAAAGATAGGAAGTAGATTGATGCTTTTGAACTTTGGTGCCAGAGAAAACTCCAGAGCATATCGTGGATATCCAAGACAATAAACAAATTGATCATACAACAAATCAATTCAGAGTTCTTACTTGAGACACAGGTGACCAGGCTCAAAATATCATATTTTGAACACATTTTGCGAAGACTTAGCTTTGTTGAGAAGTCAATAATGCTGAGAGAAGAGGATGAAAAGAGAAGAGGATGACAAGCAGCAAAATGGATGGACTTGATTATTGTGGTGATGTTGCACTGTAGGGAGAGAGAAAGGTCCAGGTTGAGAAACACTATCGACATGGTCATAAAGAGTTGGTGTCAACCAGCTTGATAGCACAAAACAGACAGTCACTCTATTTGAGGGCTCTTGAGCCCTTACCATGAAGTTAGTTAACAGATTGGACAGGACAACATGCCACCTGATCATAGTAAAATGTGATTAAATGTATCGGTATCTCTATTGAATGGTAAGAATTAAAATCTAAAAGTCCATCTAGACATATCCATTAGCTTCCTTGTTTGGATTTCTGGCTCTGGGGATTTATTTCCTTTTCTCTCCCTTCGCCCCCCACATCTGTGACTACTTTAACTTGGGGATGAGCTATATATCATATTGATTCAACCATGTTAAGACTACAGTTCCACAGACCCAGAGGAAATTACTGGAACTTTCATGGTTTTGAAATTCCAGAAATTGTGAAGTTAAACAGTGAAATATGTGGATGATTAAAGGAAGCCTTTTCTTCTGGATCTCCCAAATTGTGGCATTCGTTCTTGTTTCCCAGCTCTTTAACGGATATGTGGAGAAGGCAAATTATAGCACTGAGAAAAGATGCTTCTCTACCTATTCACACTATTGTATGAAAGAGTGTGTCAGAGTAGCACAAATCCCTGAATTATTTATAAAGAGCTTCTGTGGGATGATAGTTAAGGGTCTGTCAGCATTTTCAAAACTCCTAGATTTGCAAGGTACTTTACCATTTCTGTAGCTACAAAATGTAATATGAGAAATGACATTTTGTTATACAGTATATTTTAAAAAGTATTACATACTTACACATATTGTTTTCCCCAAGGGCTCAAGGTTTTCTCCAGTTTAATTCTCGTAGCCAAGCTGAGAAATACAGACCAAAAAGGATCAGGTGACTAAGATGATACAATAAAGATTTGAATGCAGGTTCATATACAGCTAAAAGTCCAAACTATTTTGACTTTTACCGTATTGATATTTCACAACTGCAGGAAAATAGAATTATAGCATCATTATGATTAAAAATCATCAATTCACTATGCCATACATCACTAAAAAGGTAAAAATTGTATTGATCCATAAATATGTAAGATTGAGTTTCATATCATTTCACTCTCTTATTTGTTTTAGTTTCTAACTCGTTTTGAAACAACTCCTGGAAAAGAGCATATAGATTATATATATATATTTAAGCATAGTTGGTGTATGAGATTTTGTGAGGTTTACAGAGATAAATGTACCACAACTAGCATTCAGTGAGGCAAATGCTATTTATAACATTTACCACAATAATGTCATTTTGGGCCAGTCACCCTTCTTAGCCCAATCCACCTCACAGGACTGTTGTTGTGTAGAAAATAGAAGGAGGAAGAAGTATTATGTATCTTCAGTGCCCTGAGTTACTTATAAAGTATAATCTAAATAATAAGAAACATTCTGCAATGTGAACTATTTCCCTTTAGTTTATAGTAACTCAGTTGAATTTCTCCATTAAAATAACCTCCCAGTGCTTAGGCCTTTCCGCACTTGCGTTCAACTATGACAGAGGTGTCAAACTCAAGGCCCGGGGGCCGGATCTGGCCTGCGATGTCAACCTGGGAACAGTGAAGGACTGTCCCGTAGTGCCTCTGCCAGCAAAAATGGAGCTCCATTTTCGCTGGCAGAGGGTTGCAGGAGGCCGTCACAGCTGAAAATGGAGCTTGGGAGTGTGTTTTCACTGGCAAAGTGCTCAGGCCACCACAGGCACTGCTGACACGAGTGACGTTGAGCTGGCCATACCCACCCTGACCACGCCCACCCCAGCCCCCTGAGGTCAAACACAACCCTGATGGAGCCCTCAATGAAATCAAGTTTGACACCCCTGAATTATGACATAAACCTGCATTGGCAATGCATGTTTTGCACCATAACCTCACAGGACTGCCTTTGTCTCACTTCTTAAGCCCTCCATGAATCAAATTAAACTAGATCCTTAGCTGTTCTAGTGCTAAAGTAGCATTTTCCCTTGGAAGCAGATTGCAGTTTTGCTATTTCTGCAATCTGTTATGATTAATTGACTATTTGATCAATGATGCAGTCTGGTGACCCTCTGGAGGGTGAAATCAGCCTGGCATTTATTAGCCATATTAGGCTGTTCTTGGCATCCCTGCGGTCTTTTAGCACAATCTGTTTCTTTAAAACTGAATTTCCCTCCAGTGCCCACCAAGTTTCTGGCTCCGAGATTGGATCAGCCTGAGTAGCAGCTGACCAGGAGAATGCACGATGAAGTGGAAGAGAAGGAGCTGGCTCTCTCTCAATTGATTCCTGATGTCCTTTCCCATAGTCTCTGCAACTTCCAGTCCCTGCAGAGATGCCAAATGGATGCCGTGCTCAACAGACCTGTGAGAGAGTGAGCTCAAGAGGGCTACCCTTCCACTATCTGGATCACAACAAAAGTCATCAATCAAGACAATGCTGTCCTAGGCCTGAATTTCTAAACCAGCTGAGATGACAGTATCTGAATCGGAGGCCTCAGTTTCCCATTAGCTGGCTTGTTAAGAAGTTGGTGTTGATTGTCATCATAACTGACACGTTTAGGGATGTTTGGGGTAAGCAGGACTTGATAAACGATGAGTTTCCTTACTCTTGACAGCTTCTGGATTTATACTGTTCACAACAGCTGTTTTTACAAGATCTCCTGCCCTTCTGGGTGGTCTGAGAATAAAACAAGCATCCCTAAACTTGGAAGAAAACGTACTTGGCAGATGTATGGTAATAGCAGCTGGGATTCTTCAACCTTGCCTTCGCTTACATCTCTGTGTTATTTACATATTTGTTTAAACTATTTTAGACCATTTTTTCCCCAGGAAAAATGGGCTTCTTGCAGCTTTCATTAGAATTAAAATCATATTTCATCCCATTTAGAAACACACTCGAGGAAAAGAAGACCCCCCAAAAAAACTCTAATGGCCTTCAAGAGCTTTTTCTGAATGGCTGCTGGTCTTGATAAACTTCACTTAGGATTGTATTCCAGTGGAGGCAGGGGTGAAATCCAGCAGGTCCTGACAGGTTCTGATAGCACAAATGTTGAGCAGTTCAGAGAACTGGTAGTGGATATTTTGAGTAGTTCAGAGAACTGGCAAATATCACCTCTGGCTGGCCCCAGGAGTAGGGTGGGAATGGAGATTTTGCAGTATCCTTCCCCTGCCATGCCCACCAAGCCATGCCCACCAAGCCACACCCACAGAACCGGTAGTAATAAAAAATAAATTTCACCACTGAGTGGAGGTGTAGAGTATTCTAATTTGGAGCATGCAAGAGTGGATTCCAGTGCAGGTTCTTTTGCTATACTTCTAGACTGCAACCCCTTTTACACTGATTGATCTTTCAGTAGCATTTGATACCATGGATCATGGTATACTTTTGGTCCTCTTTGATAGCTGTGGGGGGACCAGAGGTGCAGTCCTTCTGTAGTTCTGCTCCTTCCTGATCAGAGTTGGTGGGGGAAGAAAAATCAAGCCTATGGGCACTCCAATACAAGGTCTTTCAAAGCTCAGCCTCCACTGGTTTGGGCTACCAGTGGGGTAGGGTACCATTCCTATGTTGACGATTTCTAATTCTCTCTCTGGAGTCATGGGGGAGATATGGTGACACATGATGCCTGGGGGCTGTGAGGGACTGAATGGGACCAACCAAATTTAGATTTAAACCCTACAATTGGTTATGAGCCTAAATAATATTTTATGAGTACAAAATTTCTTTAATTTACACACACACATACACATGAAGAGACACATGGGAAGGGGGGAGGAAGGGAGAGACCAGGAGAGACCGAGAGAGACAGACAGGAGAGAGAGATAGACAGGAGAGAGAGAGAGACAGAGAGAGAGACAGAGACAGAGACAGAGAGAGGCAGAGAGAGGCAGAGAGAGAGAAAAAATCAGAGACAGAGACAGACAGACACAGAGAGAGAAAGAGAGAGAGAGAGGCAGAGAGAGACAAAGAAAGACAGAGACAGAGATAGACAGAGACAGAGAAAGAGACAGAGAGAGAGAGAGAAAGAGAGAGACAGACAGACGAAGAGAGAGAGAGAAAGAGAGAGAGAGAGACAGGCAGAGAGAGACAGAGAAAGACAGAGAGAGAGAGAGAGAGAGGGAGAGAGAAATCTATACAATCTGAAGAGAAATCAGAAAATATAGTCTAGCATACATAAGCAAGTATACATTTGTGCATATAAAGACAAATCATCAAAACATATGTGCGTGCAGGTTCAGCGACCAACTTTAAAATAAAATTTAAAAAATCTTCCAAACCATCTCATTGTGCTCTAATGTCTTCTAGAGATTTTGTAAATCTTGTCACTCCAAATTCAACGGATGTGCTCTAAATATTGTAAATTCTGGAAAATCCCATTGTCATAAAATGGTGATAATACAATAGAGCCGTTCTTATAAAGGAAATTTTCACAGAACACAGTGAATCTAATGGCTGATGCTTTGTCACCTATCTTATTTTCTGCACAATGAATGTAATGGTTTTGTCAGGATGATGAAATAAGAATTTTAGTATAGAAATGCCAACTCCACCCTCTAAATATATGGCAGCGATGAGGCCGCAACATATGTACAAAATGGGCAATGGTGTGCATTGTAAGGTCACAGTGTTTATTTGTTTATTTTATTTATTTATTGAATTGGTTTGCCGCCCATCTTGCTGCAAAGTGAGTTGATATTCATCTTGTCCTTTGTTCCCTTGTCCCCTTTCTCCTCCTCCACACCTGATGCCCAGGGTTCCATAATGGATGCTAGGAATATTTTACAATTGAAGACAACTTTATCTCATCCTCTTTGTGGATATTGATCCCTCTTTTAAGGCAGTACCTTTTCCATCCTGGCCCTGTCGGAATTCAATTTGGTTCTCATCTTCTGATTTGGTCCTCCATGGTCCTCCTTCAGCCAAATCCACCGGATGATTCTTTAGTTGGTGAAACGGGCCAGGTTTTTTAAAATAACAGTAACAGGGTTGGAAGGGACCTTGGAGATCATCTAGCCCAACCCACTGCTCATGCAGGAGACCTATACTAGGGATTCAAACTGCCGAACTGCCGACTTTTCTGATCGACAAGCTCAGCGTCTTAGCCACTCAGCCACCTAGTAGTGCAGTTTATGCCAGCTGAGCATAACCTAATCCTAGGCACTCCATCAGCTGCCCTCCTTGTGATAGATCTCGAGTGAGATTCCCGTTGTGCTGAATGCTATATGGAGAAATGGCTCGAACTGCAAGATGGGCAGCACATAAATTTAAATAAATAAATAGCTTTTGCTTTCCTTTTACTCATAACTATTTCCACCTCACTTAATATGTCGTTCCTTATACTGCCTCTTACTAGGCTAAACATTTCTTTTCTTTTCTTTCCCCTCCTAGGTACTACTTTTAGGCTATACTGCTACTTCTCACCTCTTCTATGTCTGTCTGTCTGCATCTGCCTGTGTCAAGAATCTTTCATTCATAACTCCATAATTCTTTTCCCAATCTCTGAAGTTTATTTCTTCCCTCTTTATCTTTAGGACAGATTTTTTCCCCCTCCCAGAAGTCCTCAATTTTGAATTCTTTGCAGGCTTCATGCTGTCTGCCAAGGAGCTCCCATCTCTTCTCTTGATCTTTACTTTGATTTATTCCATTTACCTTTAACATCACCAGAAACGTATTTCCTCTGCTTTTGAAAATTTTCTAGCTAAAGACTTGTGTAACTGGAACCTAACACCCAACTAGGTTGCTTGTGTTAGCAAACCTGTCAATTTATACCAGACTTAGTTATTTTCCATCTCTATCGTAACTTTCAGGCTTATATTTGATTGATTGACATTCTGTCTTTTCTCCAGGAGTTCCTAAATTGCTGGAAAAGCAATTCTCTGCATTGTGACATTGCCAGATTTTGATCTGGCAACGTGATCTCTCTGGTCTGCAGTAAAGGAGTCAAGAGCCACATGTAGCCCATGGGTTGTTCACTTCTGCTCAAGATGTCACAACTGAAATCAGTTAATAAATTATGATATATTGGTTAAAGTGAAAGGGCCTGGAGGATATTGTTAGATATGCAGCTTCACTGATTAAAAAAAGAGAAAACAAAATAAAAATATAGCAATTCAAAAAAATCTCTGTGATTGTTGCTGGGCCTAATTCTTTACTTGGTGTCTTTTCCACAGCCAAAAAAGCTGATGCAAAGGGATACAATACAAATCGTTTTCCATACATATACATATACATATACATATACATATACATATACATATACATATACATATACATACACATACACATACACATACACATACACACCACACACACACACACACACACACACACACACACACACACACACACACACACACATATAAAGTGTTTTTCTATTGAGGCACCTGGTCTATCCCAACATGTGGGAGGAGCCCTCAAGCAGTCGCATTGACGACAAAACATTTTATACCAAAGTATAAAGTAAGGGTATGGCTAGCTGATGAAAGCTAAATAGCTTGAAATAGATCTATACTAGTCTCCCTTTATTTCTTTTTCAGCGAAATATAAATAAAGAAATAAAGGGAGACTAGTATAGATCTATTTCAAGCTATTTAGCTCTCATCAGCTAGCCATACCCTTACACACAGACACACATAGACACACAGACACACACACACACACACACACAAAACTAAGACTTCGTCTCCCAATGGGCAGCAGAGAGCTTGCTGGCTGCCTGAAAAAAAAGCCTAGAAACTAGTGGATTGTGATTTCACTGAACTAGGGCTGCATAAAAATCTTGGTTTACGTAGGAAGAACCTGGCTAAAGAGAAATTCACATAAAGCCTACGAAAAGAAAAGAAAACAAATATATATATATATTCCCAGAAAGAATTAAAGAAAGCGTTGTTTCATACATGGTAATCTCTGAACCAACCTTTCTCTCTTTCGTTCTCTCTCTTTCTCTCTCTCTCTCTCTCTCTCTTGTTCTCTCTCTCTCTCTCTCTCTCTCTCTCTCTCTCTCTCTCTCTTTCTTTGGTGAGAACAAGCTTTGATAATCTATTTCTTTGGAGAAAGAAAAAAAACCTTGATATATTCTTTTCATCATGAGAAAAGGGGTTTTGCTGTTTGTTTTAATCCCTATTGACAATGTTGGTAATGAGGTAGGGAATTTCCTCTGATGGAAAAATGCCTCTTTGATCAAAGGTTTCTGTTTATGACAAAGCCACGCAGATCAAATAAGGTAACATATTCATATTCAACAGTTCATAAAAAAACAAATTTACTTAGGCTTTTTCTATGAAGGCAGGAAAGAAATGGCAAGATGATGAAATCTAGCTAGTTCAGAACGTACTTTTTATTTTAATCCTGTTGCTTCTTCTTGGCATTCTTCATGTCACATTTGTAATTTAAAAAAACATACTGATCTCACTGGCACAGTTTGCAATCTAATGAAGAGAGCTGAAGCTATTCGTTTTTTTTTGTCCCCACAGATTTTTCTGATTCAAAAGCACACAAAATATGCAAAGATAATATAGCCAAAATAAAAAGCTCATAGTTTGTGCTGATTTATGTTTCATTTCATTCATAGATACCTCATCATTAAGTGAACAAAAAGACCAGGGCTAGCCAATCTCACTGGGGACCAAACGGGGTGCAGCTGCTATTATTACAGTTTATTTATGTTTTGTGAGGTTTAAAGCTTGAACATGTAAAGATTTTCCTTTAGAAGGTGCTTGCTAAATTATCACTGAGGACAGCAACTCACAGGATAGGCCAACATAAAATAGTACAAAAAACCAGGCCATTTTTCGGGCCGTTTCTGTGCCTTTTTCCAGCTGTTTTCTGAGCTGTTTTCAGACTGTTTTCAGGACATTTTTGGGGCCCAAAACAGCCTGGAAATGGCTTGAAAGCAGCCCAGAAAATGGCTGGAAAATGGCCCAGAAACAGCCTGAAAACAGCCCAAAAAATGGCTGAAAAACGGCAAAAAAAACCAGGCATGTGTGCACCGGCCAGCTGGTTTTTGAGTTTCCATTGCTCCGGTGTGCGCACATGCATGCACATGCATGCACATTCCGGTTTGGGCACTTGGTCCTGAAAAGGTTCGCCATCACTGGCCTAAACCATCCTATTTTTTAAAAAACTTTCTTTCTTGCTTTAGAGAGAGAGAGAGAAAGGATTCCCATTCCTACAGTTGCACTTAAGTCTCTTTGAATAACCATTTGTCCATGATGCAAGCAATCTTCCATATCACTGGTCCCAGGTCTGGAGTTGCCTTTTCACCAACCCAATCCTAAAGCTAAAAAAAAAAAAAAAAAGAATTTGCTACAAACGTATGTTATAAAGCATTGAAAATGTTCTTGTATATGTTTTTTTTTAGATGGGGGAATTGCTTAATTGTTGAAATAGGAAAGCTTGGGACTGGGATGTCTATGGTGGGGCAGCACATTTAAATATGTTTTCGGCCGAGCTTGAGTATGGCTAATATTTTCAGTGCTGAGTCTCTCTACAAGGATAGCTTTGTGCATACCCGTAATTTGCAGTCAATGGTAAGGCTAATGTGAGCTGGGCCACGTTGGGTTCAGCAAATTTTGAAATCTCTAACAAATTGGATAGATCATTATGTCATAGAACTCTGTTCATTCATTAGGAGTTTTTGAGCCCAATGAATTGTAATGCTATTATTTAAAGCAGTTGCAATTTTCCATCTACTCTCTTCATCAATACAAGTTTGATTGGGCTTATTGAATACCAGATGGAATCTTTCATACAGGCTCAACATTTGATAAAGCACCAGCTTCTCCTCCAAGTTTTTTTTTATTTTTTTATTTTTTACGACGACTGGAAAATTTAGATGGTAGCATTGGGATAGTTGGGATGAAGCAGAGATAAGTGGGCGGTAACAGTGCAGAGAAAGAGCAGTGCAAAAAGGTGGGGGGTGACAGTTCCATCTGCCTGACCTTCCCTTAAACCTAGTGCTAAAGAAGAGGACAGCTGGGTGCGCTAGGTAGAACTCTGTAAACTTGTCAGGATGCTTCAGATTCTTCCTCTGTTGCTTTTCTGTTTTCAAATTGTAAGTTGCCCAGAGTCATTATGAAATCAAGTGGCTTCCAAATCCAATTACACACATATACATCCATGCTTTGCAGAAAATAATACAGGAAAATTGCAGATGTGAAAGGTTTGGTCTGAGGAAGCTTCAAAGAGATAAAGAACTTATAATTGACTTCAGGAGGAAGAGAGATGTACATTTACCATTGTACATAAATGATGAGGAGGTGGAGAGGGTTGGTAGTTTTAAATTTCTGGGCATTTATATCTCAAACGACTTCTCATAGACTATGAATGCTAACATGCTTGTGAAGAAGGCACAGAAGAGGTTGTACTTCCTGAAAATGCTCAGAAAGATAAATCTATCTCAGCATCTATTTCTGTCCTACTATCGCAGCACCATTGAGAGTGTCCTGACATACAGCATTTTTGCATGGTATAGGAGCAGCTCTGTAGCAGACAGAAAAGCTCTACAGAGAATCATTAAAACTGCCCAGAATATCATCGGACTCCAGCTACCAGCCCTGGATGACATCTTTGAATCTCGCTGTTTGAGGAAGTTGCATAACATTCTCAGAGACTCTTTCCATCCTGCTTACAATCTTTTTGGCCTGTTGCCTTCTGGCAGAAGATACAGAACAATTAAAATTTGGACCACATGTCTTCTGAATAGTTTTTATCCCAGAGCCATAATTTCACTCAACAATGAACTAAAGGGCCACCATCAGTGAGCTGTTGGACAGCATTACTTGGTCTGTTGTGTGGATGTTTGGGTGGTTTAGGGGCGGGGAATTTGTGGTGGGTGGGAATGTGTTTGGGATTGTTATGTGTGTTGGACCTGGTCTTTGGATGTTAAGTGAATTTCGTTGTATGGGTATACTGTGTATATACGTACAATGACAATAAAGTTATTATTAAAGAGCAGAATAAGAGAGATCCTAGCATAATGTGTGAATCCCCTCCCAGATTGCTAGTGAAGCACAGGGAATTTTTGTATGAATTCAGTTCAGAAATATTCTTCAGCCTTCAAACCACGAGTTAAGGAGTGTAAGATTCTTTTTTTAAAAATGTGGAGTTTTTTTGACTGTTATTATAAAGAGAAAAATAATTCTGGGGAAGCAGGACCAAATCTGGACAACAAAAGTAAATATGTTCATTTGTAACAGAATATAGAAATATACTACTTCAGTTAAAAAAAAATGAAAACTTTTAAATCATAATTGCGCAGGACAACATGGTGAGAGGATTATCTTATTTTGAAACATTGTATGCACTGAGTTTAAATTACATTTAAAGTCAAAGGGAATAAAACATATAATGAATGGTTGTAGGAACCTAGTACTTCTAGTCCAGTGATGGCGAACGTTTTCGGCAATGAGTGCCCAAACTGGAACGCGTGTGTATGCGCATACACATGTGTGTGCTGGAGTGCCGGAAACCCGAAGACCAGCTGGCTGGTGCACACATGCCTGTTTTTTGCCCGTTCTTTTGGCCGTTTCCAGGCTGCTTTTGGTTCACAAATGGCCTCAAAATGGCCCAAAAAACAGCCTGAAAATGGGCCCCAAAACAGCCTGAAAACGGTCTAAAAATGACCTGGAAATAGCCCAAAAAAGGCCTGATAACGGTCCAAAAATGGCCTGTTTTTTGGCTGTTTTTCAGGCCATTTTCCAGCATTCCGACACCTGTGAAGACCAGCTGGCTGTTGCATGTGTGAGCACTGGAAACCAGAAAAGCAGCTGGCGACACCACGCATGCCCACAGAGCAGGGTCTGCATGCCATCTCTGGCACATGTGCCGTAGGTTCGTCATCACAGTTCTAGTCTAACAAAGAGAAGGACTAAGAGTGACTTGATAACAGTCTTCCCAGGACTTGAGGGGCTGTCACAGAGAAGACACAGGGTCGACTTATTCTCCAAAGCACCTGAGGGCAGGACCAGAACAGGTGGAAGATCATTAACCTAGAACTAAGGAGAACTTTCCTGACAGTGAGAACAATTAATCAGTGGAACAGCTTACCTCTGATAGTTTTGGATCCTCCATCACTGGAGCTTTCCAAGAAGAGACTAGACAGCCATTTGTCCACAATGGTATAGGGTCTCCTGGTCAAGCCAGGATTGGATTACAAAACCTCCAAGGTCATTTCCAATTCTATTACACTGAAACATTTATTATATTTGTCTCTGTTATTCATACATAATGCATTAAAAATCTGATTATTTCTTTTCTCACTTGAAATGGAGGGAGTTTTAGGTGAACTTAGTCCTTAGGGAGAAGGGCGGTATATAAATTTAAATTTAAATATAAATAAATAAATTTAAATATAAAATAAATAAAACTTGGTTGGTTGCAGAGGTGGGTTTCAGCAGGTTCTGACCAGTTCTGGAGAACCGGTAGCGGAAATTTTGAGTAGTTCAGAGAACCAGTAAATACCACTTCTGGCTGGCCTCAGGGTGGGGTGGGAATGGAGATTTTGCAATATCCTTCCCCCAGGAGTGGGGAAGGAATGGAGATTTTGCAGTATCCTTCCCCTGCCAAGCCCACCAAGCCACGCCCATCAAGCCACACCACGCCCACCAAGCTACACCCACAGAACCGGCAGTAAAAATGTTTGAAACCTTCCACTGGTTGATTGGTTGGATGTATAGTGATAATTGTAATTCCTTTTTTTAAAAAAAATATTGTTGGCGGCTCAAAGTTGCTCTAGCAAGATGAGCTATCATTTATTGTTTAAGTAAATCGGTCATTTAAAGCATGTTGCAGTCACCTGTTCAGATAGTTGTTGTGCCCCTTCTCTTTTCCTAGTGCCATTCAATGCACATTACCCAAGACTGTGAGCTAGACAAGTTCATTTCTTTAATACTTTACTGAAAAGTCTTATAAATACCAAACTTATTCTCAAACCAATCAAGCATGTTAGCCCATTAGCAAGCACGATGTTACCTGAAGATTGCATTTGAGAGAACAGGATCTGAGAATAGCTCACAGCCAGACATATCTAGCATCTTAGATATGTTCATGCTCAGCACCGGGTAGATTTTAGTGTCCTCAAGAATTAGAATGCTCAGCATTACAATTCTTTCAATCTGCTCTTTTTAATCATTTAGGCTTAATTGTTTGCTCAAAGTAGTCAGAAGTAACTCTAGGCTACTTGAGGTTGTCAAGCACTCTGCTGAAACTAGTTGGAAAACCAGGTGCTATATGATTATCACTGGAGTTTTGTGTGTGTGTGTGTGTGTGTGTGTGCGTGCAATCAAGAAACAGAACAAAAAATGGTAATGCTCCAGATAGAAAATTGAAATCTAAACACTAGCAAATACCATATAAAATTGTAGTTCAAATATAGCAATGTTATTTGGCCTACTATATTGCTATAGTAGCAATATATTGTGGTGGAAATCACAAACAGTAATGGAATAGAAATGCTGAATGGCCAAATCATCAGGAGCCATCAGGATGAAGCTGATGAATTATATAAGTATAATTGGGTGTTTTACAGTTGGCTAACATCAAGAATATATATCTATATCTATATCTATATCTATATCTATATCTATATCTATATCTATATCTATATCTATATCTATATCTATATCTATATCTATATCTATATCTATATCTATCTATCTATCTATCTATCTATCTATCTATCTATCTATACACACACACATACATAAAGTGATTAATAAAGAACAAGTCAAAAACAAGCATTGATGCAAGTTAACAATTGGAATTTACTGAATGTGCAGGAAACAAAACCCGGATATCAAAATAATGTAATAAAAGCAAGGACAGAATGCTGGCAAGGAAAAGCATTGCATGGTCAATATTTACAAAAGATTGAGGAGAAAGTGGATAAAGATAAAACCTGGCAGTGTCTTACAAGTGGAAGATTTTAAAAAAAAGATACTGAAGATTTGATTTTGGCTGTTCAAGAGCAACTATTTTAGGTAATGCCAGACTGGAAAAAAAATGTTGAATTATTTGAAGTGCAGATTGTGAAATGAGGCAAAAGAAACAGTGGGTCATACACTCCGCTCATGCAAAAAGTTTGCACAAACTGATTATAAGCAACAACAGGTCACCAAAATGATTCACTGGAACATCTGAAAAAATTATCATGTGCTAATAAAAATGGTGGGAGCGCATAGTTCAAAAAGTAGTAGAAAATCAGCAAGTTAAAATATTGTGGGATTTCTGAATACAAACCCATAAAACCTTGGCTCACAGCACACCAGATTTAACGGTGGTTGAAAGAAAAGAAAGTGTGGATAATTGATGTGGCAATACCAAAAATTAGTAAAATAGAAGACCAAGAACTGGAGAAGAACACACGTATCAAGATCTGGAAATTGAAGTGGAAATTGAAGAGTCATAAACCAGCTACGGTGGTCCCAGAGGTTATCAGCACGTTGGGTGTCATACCAAAAAAAAAAATCTTAGATGGCACTTAGAAAATCTGCACATTGGCAACATTTCCATCACTCAATTGCAGAAAGCCACTCTGCTTGGATCCGCACATATACTAGCTGATCTTTTCTTTTATGTACACTGAGAGTCTATGCACCAAGATAAATTCCTTGTGTGTCCAATCACACTTGGCCAATAAAGAATTCTATTCTATTCTACTAGCTGATACATTATGACATCCTGGGTTCTTGAGAAGCCCTTGGTGTATATGAAGGCTAACACCAGCTAAAGAACTAGCAGCTGTGACCCCCACATTGTTATGTATATTGTAATAATAATACTGGAACTTCTAGACAGGACTTGAAAGAGCTAGATTACTTCATCGATCATCTGGTATCTTTCAAACCACAAAACTCCGTCAATATATGAAAAGAGAAAAGTAAATCCAACAGGGCAATCTGTCTACGTGAGCTTTATTAAAGTAAGCATGGCTATAGATCTTTGTTATCCCTAATACCTTGAGACCAAGGGATGTTTTGTTTTGCTTTGCTTTGAAATGAAAAACATTGCCCCTCAAACAAATTCATCGTTTTTCTGAACGTTTCCCAACCCACTTGAGCTGACAGGGACTGTGGATAGCAGCTAGGCAGGCATAGCTGAAATCCTTTCATAGCTCAAAACAAATCTGGTTATCTTTTTTCAAGTGCTATAAATAAAAGGATGAGTCAAGGCTCCCAACAAAAATAAAGAGAGCAAGTAAATGGTCAGATTGAAAGAAATCTACCACTTACATTTTTCCCGACATAAAATCATGTCCTGCGGTTTCATTATTACTTTGCTCCTGGATTGATTCTCTGTTGAAACTCTCAAGTTCTCATACAATAAAGATTTTAAAAACTGCTGAATTAAACTTTAAAATAATTTTACAATCTCCAAAAGGTTATGTTACCTCTTTGCAATTTTAATTTTGTGTTACAATTTTGGGTTTTTAAGATGTGAAACTTAATAGCTTTAAGTTCTTTGGAAATGTTTTTGGAAGTAAATCCTATAACTGAAGTATTAAATGCTGTCAGGTAGAATTTGGATAGAGGCAATTATAGGGGTTTGCAACCAAGTGTGCCAATTCTCTAACACAAGGATGAGCGACCAGGACCCATTAGAGGTTGTGAAACTAAGCCAAATCAATGCTAAAGGACAATGAGAGTTTCAGTTAAACCATTACAAACAGCCCCTGTAGACTTCCAGCTGCTATTTGATTTCCCTTCAGTGGCTCTAATTCCTTCTTCTATGATCTTTCCTATGTAAAGTTAAGGTAAGCAGCCAGCTCCATTTTGAGGCTCTATAGAGACTCCCAAGATGACAACATTAATTTTGGGGTGGGGGGGATCTCCATTTTTTGGGTAATGCAATTTTCCCCCTTCTTTCTAAAAAATATTAAAATATTGCTATATTCTGCCTTTCTGGTGCATATGTACCATTCAACAGCAATGAACAGAATACAGATTTCAGACCTTTGGAAATAAAGAGCAAAACACAATCACAATGATGAAATGATCTAATGAAAGCAGCAGAACCAGCAAGTAACATCTTTATGGAAAACGTACATGGCCTATGGAATGTAAGCTTCTCTGGACTTATTAGCAAAAACTCACTGATGTAGATACCACCTGGTTCTAAAGGCAGTGTTGTGGTCCACCAGCTGCCTGCAGAGTTGGCAGAGGAGTTGAACAGCGATGAGGCTGAGGAAGAACATGTGCCAGTCCTGGAGGCTGGGGAAGGCCCGGATGAGGGCTCTGCATCGGAGGCAGAGATGGGGCAAGGGCCATCGGAGAGTGAGGTGCGGACTCCAGAGCCTGATAGGAGTGAGGCAGAGGAACAGGAGGAGCCTGTTCCTAGTGCACACATGAGAAGAGCTGCCAGAAGGCAAGAGCAGCTCAAGCAAGAGGACAACTCGGGAGTAGGGCCAAGAGATGATTGGCCCCTCCCATAAGGCTTAAAACAGACCAGCAATGGTGTTTGGGCTTTGCCAGAAAACAATGTTGGTAGCTTTGTCTTCTTCTTCGTCTATGTCTTGTATTTATTTTGGTATCTGTGACTTCTGAATGTTTGCCAAGAAAGGCCTTTGGCAATTTGCCTAATTGGATCAAGGTTTGCGATAAGATTGAGGAATTTGTGTTGGGAGGAATTTGTTTTAATTTAGTTGAAAGATGCTGGGAATGAAGTAATTCTCAGCTGTTCGAATAAAGTTTGTTTGTTTTTTCACTGACTGATTTTCCTACTACTTACTTGGGCGTGGGTCACAACAGGCAGGAAGTTTCATTGCCGAAGACTATGGAGACAATTATTTTTCTTGTTCATAACTCATAAAGTAAGGAAACCAGGCCGTGAAAGAACACGGTGGCTGGACACCATCAAAGTTGATACCAAACAGAAGCAGTGCAAGATTGGAAGACGTGGAGAGACCTGTACCATAGAATTGCCAAGAGTGGCACATGACTGAATGAATAGCATTGGTCCTCATTATCATCACTCCATAAAGTAGGTACGTTAAGAATTTATGTTTAATACTGCTTCTCAAACATTCAAAGAACAAATGTGCAATATTCAGGAATAATCCAGCACTTTTCCTTCAGGACTGACAATATTAGATACATGAGATGGGATCATAGTAAGGAACAGTATAGACAAGCAGGATTTCTGCTTGGCTTCCAGTGATCATAAGCAAAAGTTATTTTTAGATCTTGCTGATCAAGGTGGAGAACAGTGGTGAGTTGCTCCCGGTTCGCACCGGTTCTATAGAACCGTTAGTAAAACTGGCAGGAGGCTCCGCCCACAAACTCCGACGTCATCAAAATGCTTCTGTGTATGCGCATGGCCCCGTTGCAAACCGGTAGTAAAGGTAAGTAGAACCCACCCCTGGTGGAGAAGTTAGGATTTTAGAGGATAGGGCTGCTATGAGGGTTCCTGTGTTGTGGTTCAATTGGTTTCTGTCTTCTGGAAAAGTAAAAAAACTATTTTATGAGAGTCAAGTTCCATTTGGAAGTATTCTCACATAAAATTTGACCTTGGCCATGAGATGGCATTGTCGCATTTATCTTTCCAAGTAGTTAGAAGGTATAATTTATGATACATTTTCATATTCAGAGGGAAAAAAAAATTACAGTATCATTCTCAGTCTGTGGCCTCTTAACATTTTCAGCTCACCAGATGTTCCTCCTCTGTTTAAATAGTTCTTGATGGTTGCAAAGTAAAATAATGTTGAACCATAAAGAGATTGGGGTCATAGTATGAAGAAATATAGGTGAGTGACTGCGATGATAAAATATGTAACTCACACCAACAGCACACAGGATGGTTAATCTGTATGTGTTATATAGACAATTTCATTTTGTAGATGATTCTGAAAATGGATCACCCTCCCACCCTCCTCCTGATTGTCCCCTACAGATGTAACAAACCGATCAAATTCCAGAAACACATTGAGTCCTTAACATTCCGTTTGTAGTAATTCTTGAAAGAGGGTATATATTAAAGACAATATTTTGAGAACAATTATTTATATATATTTTAAAATAAAAAATTTAAGATTGCAAAAAATATATAAAATTATAGTTGCGTATACTTTGGAGACTGGAGTCATAGAAACAAGGATAAAATATCGTAATTGTTGGGTAGGTATACTGAAGATACCATCTGTGAAAGAATTCCGAGTGGTCGGGTTCAGGAAGAGAGAGTATTATGCTGTTGCCCTCATTCTGTGGAATATTATCCCCTCCCCAGAGGTGAGATGGCCCCCCACTCTCCTAGCCTTCTGGAAAAGCATGAGAATATGGCTCTGTTATCTTGCTTAGTGCTCACAGGGGAGCATACAGCCATGGGGACTAGTAAGTGGCCCGAAAGCCCTCCCCCTGCCATTTTACTTTTCTACTCTTTCTAACTTTTAACTTGTTTTTTTTAAAATACATTTTTAATTGTCAACTCACAAAGCATCCTTGGCCTGCTCTCGAGTTGCCATAGGCAAGGGGGATGGGAAAACGGTGAAGCAGCACGGCAGCCAAAAACAAAAGCATATTCCAGACATCTCTCTCAAGGCTGTCTCCCAGGATTACCCATAGCGGCCGGAGGGAAGTGATCTCTACAACCAGCGAAATTGCTCCGTTGGTGAATATGACCCTGGGATGAGGGGGGAAACAAGGTCAAGATTGGGTCGTAAATTACATGGGGTCAGAGTTGGCTTCACTTGGAATGTGCTGACATGAAGCTCCTAATAAATGATTGGATTTCTTTTGGAGCTTGACTAGAGGCTCATGATTTAATTAGTGCATCCATTGGAACCCTGACATTAATGTTTTAATTGTATATTACCCAGTGCCCCTCTTTGAGGGAGATGGATGGTTTTAAAATTTGACAAATAAATAAAGAATTGTTGGGAGGCAAAGTGCTGGAAGGTCAGATATCTCCAAAGCTCGGTATCTCCAAGCAATGCATTGGGTGGTAGGATGAACTTTTTGCTCTTATTCCAATTTTTTTCCTCCACCTAGGATTCCTCCTCTTTGTTTTGATGGGAAAAAATGGGAACCTGAGGGAATTTCAGAGCTGAATGCTTTAGAAAAGCAGGACAGATCAAATATATACTTTCATCTTTTTCAGACCTTAACTCCCACCTGCATACCTGAGAGGTCAAGCAATGAGTCTGAAGCCCTGCAAAACACATTTTTTTTCTGAACTGAGTTTTTGTTAGAAATGGGACATGTGGTCCATGCAGATGAGCCGTAACCTTTCAGACAGACAGATAGTCAATCAGCCAGTCAGTTAGTCAAACATGCACACACAATTAATTGAGATTGAATCAGGCTTTTTCTTCTCTCTTTCTTTCTTCCCCTTCCTTGTTTAGAAAAACTCAGTATCCTTTTTAAGTAAGACTTCCCTATGCATATTCCAAGGTCAGAGAAATGGTGATATTTAGTGATTACTTGACCGTTTCCTGGCATTTGAAATACCCTTCTACTGTCCACACGGGTCTAAGTGTTTCCTTATCAGGCTATAAAGTGTGAATTAAATTACAATACGGTGGGAGAGGGGGTGGGGAATGCAGTTTGTAGCAATTCCAAATGTGGGAAAATCTTCAGCGGTGCATAAACACCCCCCTCCCCGTGCCAAAGAAACAAGCAGCCATAGCTAAGCATTTCGTCTTGGTCATAGCTTATAGAAATAATAAGACAAGTCAATTAATGTAACACTCTGTTGCTGCAGGAAAAAAAACATGTAAAGGAAAAAAATATGGAGCTGTTTACCGTATGAAATCAAGCAACCACAAAACCAAGAAAATAAAAGTGGTTGGTTTCTCCCACTCCTAAAGAAATAATAATTTCAGTCTATCAATCCATCTATCTCCCCAAAACATAGCTGCCAACACAGGACTTCATTAAAGCCTTTAAAATACCATATTGTAGGGCTGTGCAAATCCTTTGATACCACTGTTCCATAAACTACGCTAATTCCCATTTGGCTTGCCTATGCAATTCAGTATACTTTCTACCATCTCCAAACCTCTCTTGGCATAAAGGTAAAGGTAAAGGTTCCCTTCGCACATATGTGCTAGTCATTCCCAATTCTAGGGGGCGGTGCTCATCTCCGTTTCAAAGCTGAAGAGCCAGCGCTGTCCGAAGACATCTCCATGGTCATGTGGCCAGCATGACTAAATGCCAAAGGCACATGGAACGCTGTTATCTTCCCACCAAAGGTGGTCCCTATTTGTCCACTTGCATTTTTATGTGCTTTCGAACTGCTAGGTTGGCAGAAGCTGGGACAAGTAACGGGAGCTCACCCTGTTATGCGGCACTAGGGATTCGAACCGCTGAACTGCCGACCTTTCAATCAACAAGCTTGGTGTCTTAGCCACTGAGCCACTATGTAGTCACTAGTTATTTGAAAGCCACCTAGTTTCTGCCCAACCTTTATGATTGGGCAGTGTAGAAGTGCTCCAGATCATGTTTACTTCTTTAATTTTATCCAGCAGGTTCTAGGAAACATTCTTTTTTTTGCCACAGCACCTGCATTCTGGAATAGTGTCCCCTCAAAAGTCTATATTGCTCCCACCCTGATGTCCACCAAATCACTGAGATGATCACGGAGGCTAAAACATATGAAGAATGATTGCAGGAATTGTGTACATCTAGTTTAATGAAGAGAAGGACTAGAGGTGACATGATAGCAATATTCTAATATCTAAGGAGCTGCCACAAAGAAGATGGGATCAACCTTTTCTCCAAAGCACCTGAAGGTAGAACAAAAATAGCAATATTTGGAGAGTAATGAAGCAGAGAACCAACTTAGAACTAAGAAGAAATTTCCTGACAGTTACATCAATTAATCAGTGGAATGACTTGCTTTCAGAAGTCTATTGTTGAAGGTTTTTAAGAAGAGATTGGAGGACCATTTGTCTGAAATGGTATAGGGTTTCCTGCTTGAGTAGGAGTTTTGGCTAGAAGACCTCCAAGTTCTCTTCCAACTCAGTTATTTTGTTATTCTCTTATTCTC
Organism: Pantherophis guttatus; assembly: GCF_059756535.1. Taxonomy (NCBI): domain Eukaryota; kingdom Metazoa; phylum Chordata; class Lepidosauria; order Squamata; family Colubridae; genus Pantherophis; species Pantherophis guttatus. The sequence continues at coordinate 239,579,102 of NC_142064.1, forward strand.
CCAGTCTTTGAGGTGAGGTGGATGTGGAAATGAATAATTTCAAATGTATTATTGGTATGTTCCTCTAATCTCTATGATCTAAATTCTTTTATTGCTAATTCTTATTTTTAAAGTTGTAAGCCACCCAATTTACAATCTTGTGGAATTGGGCAATTCTAAATTGTAACATCACAGCATTTGTTAGTTAGGAGGTATCATAAGAATGCTGGCGGATTAGATTACAGTAAGGATATTTTACTGCGTATCAATTTCTTTTCCAAGATATTCTCTGATTGTAAAGAGCAGAACCATTTTTTATGAATTATTTTCTCAGGTACTGAAGGTCAACCCTCTGAGGACTGCCTTCACATGGCTATTAAATTGACCGATGTTTTGGTTTGTACAATATATTGATTCGTGAACTAATCAAATGGGTTGAGTTCAAATAACAGAGTAAGCTGCAAGAAGCATAGCCGCAACACTAACTAAACTCGGGAAGTCATGCCAACAAACTTACTAGATCTCTCTTGGATCAGGCTACGCTTACAATTCATGCCTAATCCACCGGAATCATCTTCTTTGAGTTCAAGGGGCTTATTTTCAATTACGTGAATATAGAATTACAAAATGTATTGTGTGTGGAAGAAGAACATTTGAGGAGAGAACAAGGCACTCCCTTCAGTTAAAACTGCTTTTGATTTAGGCTCTGTTTTTTTTATTTTTATTTTTATTTGATTTATATGCCGCCCTTCTCCGGAGACTCAGGGCGGCTTACAATGCGTTAAGCAATAGCCTTCATTCTTTTGTATATTTTATACAAAGTCAGCTTATTGCCCCCACAAACTGGGTCCTCATTTCACCTACCTTAGAAAGGATGGAAGGCTGTCAACCTTGAGCCTTGGAGAGATTCGAACCAGCAGAAATTGCAGGCAGCTGTGTTAATGACAGGATGCACCAAACCACTGTACTATGTTGAGAGTTTGTTACCCTATGTGGCTTTTAACAGTTCGCAGTGGGAACGCAGCATTAATTCTACAGTCGGGAGACATAAGAGGTCCCAATTTGTACAACGTCCAGGCCAGCTGAAGGTTTTATCCTTCCTAAACAGCATTCTTAATTAAAAATGGATGGAATCAAGTAGACGTGTGGATCCTGAAATTTGAAGAGAGATATATTACCATTAATGAACTCGGCCAAAGTCTTAGCCTGATAGCCTTAGCCTTATATAAGGCTAATGAATCCTTTAAGGTATTTCTTTGCTAGTAGAATTTGCACTGAACTTAAAAATCGTCCCTATCTGAGTTTTGTTCTAGGGGATCTGAACTGCTCTGAAAGCCTGATGGGGGCAGGATGTAGGGAAAAGGTTGCTGAACATCAGATTAAATCAAATAATTGGCTCTTCTGCTATTTAAGAGAGAGAGGGAGAGAGAGAGAGAAGGAAAGTGCTTATATGGGTCCAATAGAGCTGAACAGTTGCAGCTGCTTACATCTCCCTAAAGCTTTGGAAGTAGCTTCTAGAGCTTCTACAAAAGTTATCAGCTTGTAATTTTTAATGCCATATCACAGGGAGGTCATTCAAAACCTGGGGTATAATCATACTAACTGTAATTAATGTCATTTTAACATCAATTGGGTTTAGTGTTTGTCGTTGTCCAATTAGTTTTGGACTACCTAAGACAAAACACAACTCTTAAAGGTAACGGTAAAGGTTTCCCTCACACATAAGTGCTAGTTGTTCCTGACTCTAGGGGGCGGTGCTCATCTCTGTTTCAAAGCCGAAGAAGCAGCGCTGTCTGAAGACATCTCCGTGGTCATGTGGCCGGCATGACTAGATGCCAAAGGCGCATGGAATATTGTTACCTTCCCACCAAAGGTGGTCCCTATTTTTCTACTTGCATTTTTTACATGCTTTCGAACTGCTAGGTTGGCAGAATCTGGGACAAGTAACGGGAGCTCACCCTGTTATGCTGCACTAGGGATTCGAACCGCCGAACTGCCGACTTTTCGATTGACAAGCTCACGTCTTAGCCACTGAGCCACCTTATTTACAACTCTTATTTCTCCCAAATGTTTGTACTTCTCTATTGAATCCTAGCAGTTGTTTTGGAGAAACAGACTTCTATGCAGAGGAAGCCTGCCAGTGGCTTGAGGGATTATCTGCAGAAACTTTGATAAGGGAGGTATTTGCTAAAACTGGGGAAGGGAAGCAGAGGAGTTTTGAAGGAAGGTTTCTATTCATTTGACTAGGGCACAAATTTCAATGTGCACCAAGAAAAGCAGATACCAGATTCTGAGAGCCTTCATTGGAAACAATATTAGCAAAAGGCATGTAAATAAACAGGCAGGAGATTAGCAGAGCGCATCCCAAACAACAGTCCATACCAAACAACAGTCCGAAGACATGATGAAAACTTTAATTTCACAATACAACAGACTCAACTATAGTTACAACTGGGAAAAGATGAGCATCCTAGACCTAAGAACAACACAAAAAATGCTAGAGAAATCCTGAAGTCTGGCACGCAGATAAATCAGCCATCAACAGGCACATAGAGATAAACAATATCTACATATCATTCAAAACAGGCAACTCAAAAGCCAAAAAAATCCAAACGCCTCCTCACCAGCATTCGACACCCAAATGAGCAGGGATTAATGCCAAGATTAACACCAGACTGACAATCAAGAAGTAAACAATAGCCCAACCAGGGAACTACCAACTCAGACAAACAAACAATAAACATCAACCTAATCAATGATATTGATTAACCACCAAGAACACTCCCACCAACAGTGATAGGGCAAGCCACTAGTATATAAACTAAGAGCAAAACCCACTCTCTTCTAGGTTACTATTGCTGTAACCTGTTTGGGTAATGAAATGTCTGCAAGAAAACAATCAAACTCAGAGAATACTGAGGACTTCATAATTCAGCCCTGAATTACAAATATTCTCTTCTATCAGTATGTAACTATGCAAACTACCAAATCTGGATAGTTCAGGATTGCATTTTGCAAAAAGATTTCGAGGTGATAGCATAGAGCAGGGGTGTCAAACTGGCAGCTCGTAGGCTGGATGCATCACATGCAGCCCTCGTCCACCCCAGCTCCGTGATGGCAATGTGATGCGATGAGTTTGACACCCGTGACATAGAGCAAGGTTTCAGCGTGAGAGCCGGTGTGATCTAGTGGTTAGATCAAGCTAACCACTAAATCAAACTGGGTTAGAAAGCAGGAGACTGCGAGTTCAAGTTCTGCCTTAGCCATGAAAGTCAGCTAGATCAGCAGTCACCAACTGGTGGTCCGTGGACCACTGGTGGTCTGTGAGAAAATTTTGGTGGTCTGCAGAAAAATTATTTACATTTTTTATATTGCACTAAATCAGGGCTCCTCAAACTATGGCCCCTGGGCTGGATATGTGCAATGAATGTTTGTGTTGCTGCAAAGAGTGTCCCCCTTCAGGGGCAGAAATTCTGACTTGGGGTCTGCTTTGGCCTCCTGGTGTGGGGCTTTGGGCGAAGACTGGAGGGAAGAATCGCTGGTGGTGAAGAGCCAAAGGGCCTTGTTCCAATGGGACTGGATCATGTCCTGGAACTGGCTGATCATCTCAGCTCTCTGAGCCTCCAGGCACCAATACCTGGTCTTGCACTCCTGCAGGTCTTCCCTCGGTTTGGAAAGCCTATGCTCCTAGTCCTCAGTGAGGTGCTTCTACTGAGCCTCCTTCTCAGTCAGATCCAACTCTTTCTTGTGGTGGCTGCTTAGCTCCAACAACTGCTTCCTGTTGAGGCACTAAGGAGCCTGGGAAGGGATGAATGAGTAGAGGCTGGTGAGGCGCATCTCGACGTGAGTGACATTGAGTTGGTCATGCCCACCCAGTCACATGACCACCTAGCCACGCCCACCCAGCTGCTCATTAGGCAGATCATATTAGTTGTCTGCGGGATTTAAAATTATGAATTTAGTGGTCCCTGAGGTCCGAAAGGTTAGTGACTCCTGAGCTAGATGACCTTGGGCCTGTCATTCTCTCTCAACTCAACTCACAACACAAAGTTGCTGTTTTAAAGAAAATAGAAGGAGAAAGTGTGCTGGATATGTTCACTGCCTTGAGTTATTTATAAAAATAATAAAGGCAGGAAACAAACAACAAATTTATTAATCTCTTTATTGCCATCTAGTGGGCATCTGGGGTTTTGAAATCTATCTCTGGTAGCCCTTATGCAGCATTAACATATTAGAGGAGAATGGAGAACAAGAGCATAAAATGACTTAGTAAAAGGGCTGGTTCAAGCAGCAAGCGGAAAAGGATTAGTTTGATTCATGGTTTAATAAAGAGATACCCAATTTGGATTTCTGAGAATTATGCATTCAAATATGGACTTGATAAATAAAAAAGTATTCATAAAATTTGTACGTCAGTGAAAATGGTGCAGGAAAAAATGCACATTAGAGAAAACGGAGTGGGACACCAGTTTTTCACCCTATCTCAATTCTGCTGGGAGAACTGGCTTTGTCAGTGTGGAAGTTAAGAGCACCAGAGTTTCTAGCAAGCCCAGTGAGCATCAGCGTCAGTGTGTGAGGCAACAGAGAGAAAGAATAAATAAATAAATTACATAAAAGCGACACTCTCCATGGCTCTTTGAGGCACACATGCTTGGTCTGCCAGACTTTTTAGTCTTAGTGGCTTAGTCTTTGAGCGCCTGAAGGCTGAGCCGAATAAAGCATTAAATGAAAAGGAAGCTGCTTGAATGAAGAACTGAAAAGCACCATGGCTCGCATGCTCATCTTAAATGCCTTTGAAGATATTTCCCTCCAAACCCTTTCTGAGGAGAAGCACTGGAAGAATGATAAAAATGTCCGATTCTAACGGTCCACACAGTTCTAGCCTCCCAGAAATTTTTCCCACCAAAAACAGAGGCTGAACTAATGAAGCTCATGTCTTGAATATACTGCCCACACCTCCAATGAAGCTGATGAAGCTTCACCTCATTTAATAGGAAGCTGAAGGGCACCAAGAAGTGATCGGTGTCCAAATCCAGTCATGTTAATAATCCTCTGTCAAAAGACTTCAGGAGTTCAGTTTGTATGAATTTTCATTAGGACTGATGTCTACAAGCGTCTTTGCACAGATTTGTCTGTTGTGCCAGTTGCGCTCCTTCCTGAACCATGAGATGTTGCTCATGGTTTGGTGGCACAGCAGACTAAAGCACTATTAAGTAACACCAGCTGCCTGCAATTACTGCAAGTTCAAATCTCACCAGGCTCAAGGTTGACTCAGCCTTCCATCCTTTCGAGGTAGGTAAAATGAGGACCCGGTTTGTGGGGGCAATAAACTGACTTTGTATAAAAAAGAACACCGCTTGGCAGGGCGGGGGGAGCGAAAGCCCTACTAAGCAGGTATATACAAAAGTATGAAGGCTATTGCTTAACGCATTGTAAGCCACCCTGAGTCTCCGGAAAAGGGTGGCATATAAATCGAACCAATAAATAAATAAATGGTTACCCTTGATTTGCCATTTCCCATTTGGATTATTGCCAACTACTGTCCATGGGGTTGCCTTGAAAATGACTTGGGACTGATCCAGAATATAGCAGTGCACACAGCAATGGGTACTGTTCTGCCCCAGCTATGGACCACAAAGAATGCAGCACACACGAAGTCCGTTTACTAAACGGACTTAGTTTACTAAAGTAAGGACTACTAATGAGCTTTCTTAGTAGTTGTTCAAACACAAGTACAGTTTAAATCAGTCTTTTCTGAACAAGGACTGTTAATTTAACTTCATTAACAGCTAACAAGAGTCAAAAAAATAATAACTCAATACTCAGGTACAGTCTTTCAGATAACCGTAAGCTTACTGTGGTTGGCAGAATGCCAAGAAGCAATTTGCAGGAAAAATGACAAGAGAGAAGCAAGAGCCGATCAGACGTTTCTGGAGTCAATACGCGAATGAATATGAATGAAGTTGTTTTCTGCAAATTGCCTCAGTCGTTGTCATTCCTTAAAGAGGCTAGGGGAGTGGCCAATTAGCCCAAGCCTTACTCTCGAGGAGACCTCCTCCTCAGGAGCCATTCCTACCTTTTGGCAGCTCTGCGTGCCCGTGCATTGAGAAGAGGCTCCTCCTCTTCTTCCTCTTCACTTATGGGAGCTTCTGGAGGTTCTGAAGGCCCTGGCTGAATCCCTGTCTCTGGCACCACATCTTCTCCAGCCTCCTCATTGTCTGACTCGGGTGCCAGCTGCACAGGCTGCTGGTGGGCCACAACAGGTACCCTTAGATTCGTTCACATTACACTCCTGTTGCCTAAACTGCACTGGCTCCTAGTTTCCTTCTGGTTCCAATGGAAGGTGCAGGTTATGGCCTTGAAAACCCCTATACATAGCATGGAACAGGTTATCTGCAGGGTTGCCTCTGCCTGAAGATAACTGCTCATCCTACCAAATTGGATAAGGTGGGCATGCTGCTAGTCCCGTCCATTAAATGTTGTTGTTTTATGAGACCTAGGAAATGTGCCTTTTCTTTGGCAACCCCTGCTTTATGGAGCATCCTTTCTCTGAACTTCAGCAGGCTTCCTTTTACCCTTTTCACCTTCTGAAAAGCTCTCGAGACCTGGTTCCCCAAACCTCTCCCCCCTCAAACAAGTGTTGTGATAGGGTAAGATTGATAAGAGCACTTTGTGATGAACTGCATATGAAAGTTTAACTATGGTACCAATTTCATTTAGTTATTTTATTGTACACAATGTCTTAACTGTTGGTTCCGTGATGCCCAGTGTTTGGTACAAGATGGTGGGCTATATAAATATTTTAAATAAATAAATAAAATTTTGGTGCAAGATGGTTGGCCATATAAATATGTTAAATAAATAAAATGCTGGTGCAATAAATGTTTTAAATAAAGAAGTAAAATGAATGAATGAATGAATGAATGAATGAATGAATGAATGAATGAAATTTATGTGATGTATTGGCAGTAGCACCTCACAGGAAGAAATATAAGGCCAAGGCAAGACAACCAGGGCACAAAGTACTTTTGATTTAATTTACTTTTGACTTAAGTATAATTAAAATCAGGTTACAGAAATGGCATAGAGTAATATTTGTTCCCTGCATATAATTATCATTTTCTGGCAAAGATCAGAGGGACTTTCATTGCAGTCGATGGATAGGGTATCATCAACCTGTTGACTAGATTGGAAAATTTAAAGAAAATCTGGGAAGAAGGCAATGGCAAGACATTTCATCATTGTCACCAAGAAATGGTCACCAAGCCACCCTGAGTCTTCGGAGAGGGGCGGCATATAAATTGAATAAATTAAATTAAATTTAGATTAAATTAAATTAAATTAAATTAAATCAAGATGGTCAAGATACCTGAAGATTTGACTTTAACAAAAGTTATAGGCTGATAGTTTTACTGAACAGTAACTATAAATTGTTCACAACACTTCTAGCTGATAATTTTTCAAGGATTTGTTTATGAGGATCAATGTGATTTTTTTACCTAAAAGACAGTTAAAGGACGCTGTTAAAAATGTGTTGGACATTTTGGAATATTTGAAGCACCACAATGGAAAGCAAGATTTTCTTAGATGTAGAAAAGACCTATTACAATTTGTCTTGGGCTTTCTTGTTCAAGGTTTTGGAAGATAAGAATTTTGGAGATAACTTTATAAAATGGGTAAGATTGATTTACACTTCACAGAAAGTACACATGATTGTTAATGGAGATCTAACAAAACCCTGAGAGATACAGAAGAGAACAAGATCTGATGCCGACTGTCACCTCTCTTGCTTATTTTGATTCTTGAAATACTGAATAGAGACATGAGAGGAGAGGAGAGGGCTGGGGGAGTAAAGATTAAAAAGGAAACTTGTAAATTAAAAACCACAAGTTAAATATAAGGTGTTACAAGATGAAAAAGAAAGAGGAGGATTGGGTTTACCTGATTTGAAGTTGAGTTATGCAGCTTGTTGTTTAGTTTGGATAAATCTTGAGAAATAGTGATCTTGAAATAGAAATAGAAGGCTCTTGGAATTAGGAGGACACACCTTGAGGTTTGGGTGGCATGGATTTTTATGGTATGAGAAAGTTACGGCTAATATGGATTTTAAAAATCATTATGTTAGATGTTCCATATTGAAAATATGGAATAGAAACAAACCAAGTTGTGCCTGAAAACATCTTCGTGGCTCTCTGCACAAGATGCATTTTATAGATGAGAAAGACAAACACAACTGGCTAACTTATCCTGAAATACTAGAATTTTGTTAATGGTAATGCCAAATAAAATCAAGAGAAGAACTGGTGGCAGAAGCATAGAGTTGTCAATTGTCCTCTTATTTACAATTATTAGAAAGATTTAAACTTGACAAAAGAAATAATAGTTTTGGCCATAGTAAGACTAAGTTTGAAACAGAATTGTATGCAAATAATGAACATATAATTGCTAAAATGTATCAACTTTTATCAAAAATTAAAATGGAAAAAGAATGAAATGGAAAAGAATATATGATAAAATAGGCTAAAAGTTTTGGTTATAATGTACAAATGGAACAATGGTATGTACTTGGAAAGGGATTGAACTTTATATTATGTTATAATCTTAAAGATTTTTTTTAATAAAATGATGTACTGTTGGTAAATGATACCAGAACAATTATTTAAAATGTAAAAAGGCATTTCAAATTTATGAAAGTATTAAAAAACAAGAAGGGACATTTGGTGGTTTTGGAAAAGAAAACCTATAAATTCAAATATACAAACTGCTTCAGAGAATTTTAAAGATTAGTATAAAATTGAGGCCAGAGGTTTTTCTTTAGGGATTGATGAACAAACAGTTGGGGAAAAAAAATCTTGGAATTTTGTTTTTGTAGATGAAAACTATAGCAAGATTATTGTATGCACAAAGATGGAAAGATTTAGCACTACCCACGATGGAGGAATGGTTGATAAAAATGATGGAACTTGGTGATGACTCAATTGGCTTCTTTGATTAGAGAAAAGATAATAGGCTTATTGATGATTGGAAATTCCTTATAGATTTTTTGGCATAAAACAGCAGGACACTTCACTACGGTCCCCAAGAAAACAAGATGGGCATAGCCATGTAATCAAAATAGCTGAGCTTCACTTGAGGAAGCTGTCCCACCCCCACTCCCCGAAAAACACCCCAAGTTGTTTTATATTAGACAAATTGAATTTTGAGTTTTATACTTCTGGGTTAAACAGCAACAACAAAATCATACATGCATATGCTGGGAGAGAAAGACACTTAGAACACCTATTTCAATGCACATCTTGTGTGGCTGTTAAAGGAAATTTAAATCAATGCTAAAGTTCAGTGATGCATGAAAGAGTGACATGACCTTGAAACGATCTGATTCGCCCCAATTTGAGGTGAATGCACATCCTTCTGAAGCGAGGTGTTCTCATTCCAAATATTCTACATATATACACAGATGGGCTAGAAGTTGTTTAGAATCTATACTTTAGATGCTTCTTCCAAGAAGATTAATTGATCCAATTCTCTCTTCTGAAGCCTGACTACTACAGCTGAGAAAAGGTTTGGACAGTTCCTTTGGAACGTGAGGAAGTGCCTTTTTGAACCCCCTGCTCAAAGCACAGAGATACCATGCCCCTCTGTGGATCATAGCAACAGAAGTATCCCACGTGTGATATAATATGCATGTTCTGATGACATGGGGAAGCCCTTAAAGCACCCATGTCAAGCCATTTTGGGTTTGGAAGTGTCCAGTCTCTTGAAATTATCTCTTTAGTGCTCCTTAGTAGCTGTTCTGACTTTAGTTTGCTGGTCGTTCTCTAAAAGATAAAATAAATCCTTCAGCCTGGCATTTTTATTTTTTATTTTTTTGCTCTGAATTAGAGTTGGTATTTCCAAGCCAAATGAAGTTGGAACAAAATAGAAGAAGCCTTCAAAGTTACCTGTTTTTCCTTGAGTCTTTTACACATTTTATGTGGATAATTACACTCTGTAAATAATTATCGTTATATGCAAATTGGATACACAGATGTTTTTAACCATGTATAAATTGCAGACATACAAGTTAGAGAGTCAGAATTTGTGACAAATCCAGATGTTGGATCTGTCATTAGGTTTGTAACAGCCTGTAGTAAAGAGCCGCGGTGGCGCAGTGGTTAGAGTACAGTACTGCAGGCTACTTCTGCTGATCACTGGCTGCCAGCAGTTTGTCAGATCGAATCTCACCAGGCTCAAGGTTGATTCAGCCTTCTATCCTTCCGAGGTTGGTAAAATGAGAACCCAGATTGTTGGGGGCAATAAGCTGATTCTGTAAACCGCTTAGAAAGGGCTGTAAAGCATTATGAAGCAGTATATAAATCTAAGTGCTATTGCTATTGTTAATTAAAGAACCAAGTCACTTTTGCTTTGCAATCACAGATTTACATGACTTCCCTAGAAACAAATTTTCTAAGCCAATGTTTTCCTCTTATACAGTATATAAGACTCTATAACTATTCCAATCTTCTCTTGGATAGGAAGGCAGCAATAATGTCTGTGGGTGTTTGTGTGCCTGGGTATATTTTGTGTGTGTGTGAAAGAGAGCATAAAAATGGAACAAAAGTGGAGAATGATTAAATTCTAATGTTTCTAAACTATTCTTATTCCTATAACTCCCAACAGCCTTGCCTAGTATGAATGACAAATGCTGAAATTACAATCAGCATAATCAGGCAGCTGGATAGAGCTAGACAAAACTAAACAGAGCCTTTAGCCTTAGAATTTTGAGGCCAAGTTAAATCCAAATTTTATGCACATCTACTGTATTAATGAGTATCCTTAACTCCTTATCCACCTCTAAGCATACTTATTTTTTGTTCAGAATAATCCCTATCAAAATGAAATTCAAGTAGGTTTGCAGGTTTGCCTAATAGTACATTAGATATCAATTTAACAATGACTGCACACGATTGCCGATCTTTCTAGAGAGCAAACACAAGGTGGCTGTAAAAGGGAGGTCATTTCCTACCTATCAGACCTCAAGCATTCAGTTCAATTTCCATTAGAAAAGAATTAGATTTGCTTGATAGGATCCAAAAACTAATCCATCCCAAGTCAGATGGACTTACTGGACAGCATCAGAAGTTTGCAGGTTTGAAATAATTCCTTTTTCTCTTTTTTCATACAATTGTTGGGTCAGTGGCAAGACATTGGTTTTCCATTTAATATGTTATTAAATAAAAATGAATATGATAGTTGCCCTTTCAATGTTCACACTCTCTTTCTAACTTATAGAATATATAATACTCTTCTAAGCTTCCTTCTTGTTTGGTTTTTTTAAAATATGGAATCAACAGGAAATTCTGAATGAATTGGCTGAAGCTTTCTGTTATATCAAATGATGCTTGGTATAATGCCGTGTTTTATAATTGGATTCTTGTTGAGTTATAAATTTATCTGCAAAGCAGCTCCATGTGGATAGATTGTGGGTAGCATGTGGTATGTAGGTAATATGTAGCATTTAATAGGGTATTCTTCATAGCTCTTGAAAGTAAATCTACTAAAACATTGATGGATATTTTTCTGGATTCAGAGCATGTTCATCACTAATAACCTTTTTTTCACCTTTGCATGCAGGAGCGATATTTCAATCTGTCCCCAGTCTTATCTGCTTGAACTTCTGCACATTTAGCATTTACAGAAAGAAATAGTGGAATGTTCCCAAAGTCATTTATGTCTTTCTTGGGAAAGTTAAAAGGGATGGACCGGATTTTCACTTCATATATTCATTTAATTACGGTAATACTGGAATGCATGCTTAGATGTAAAGGGGCACCATTGTCAAATCTAGAGGAATCTAGGCTGAATTGATGAATATCTTAGAGGAATCTAGTCTGAAATGATGAATATCTTAGAATATAATAACTTTGATTTAACTTCACAGAAAGTACAGGTATATTTTAACATTTTAACATCTCTTCCTTGTCCCTATTTTGATCTTTATCTTCAGGAGAAAAAATCCCATTTTAAGTGAATTTAAATAGCATGATTTGGAGATGTTGTTTGATGTTTACCTCTTCTTCTTTCCTTCATGTCTGGAAGGTTTTACATAGGCTGGCCTGGCTTGGAGGGTTTCTACTCCTGACATTTGGGAATTCTGCCCTATCAAATTGATTTAGTTGGGAAATAAATTCAGTCATGTTGCTGTTGTTGTTGGAGAAATAGACTGATTTCTCTGAACCCACTTAATGTAAAAAAAATTGTCTGATCTGATACCATCTAAGATCAATTATTGTAAATTTAGGTTATCATTCAAAAGAAATATGGCAGAGTAAAAGGTTGTCCAGACAAGATTCAGCAGTCCATCTGCATTTAAAAGACAAAGGTCACTTTTCTGAAGACAGCAAAGTCCACATTTTGGACAGAGAGGATCCCTAGTTTGAAAGAGGGGTCAAAGAGGCCATTTATGTCAAAATCCAGTGTACAACACAGTCCTTTCAGCAGTTCCAAGAAGGCTCCACACCCATTTGTACTACTCAGGTGACCCTGAGGACACAGATAAAACTCCAGGTGGCCTCAACGACTCTCTAAAAGAATGCAAAGGATCAGCTGTCTGCAAGTAATATAAATCCTTCTATTCCCCACCATCCAGTCACATCTGAAGAAGCTTCTTGAATGAGAAGGGAAACATCTTCAAAAAACCCAAAAAACTCCAGTTGCCTCTTGCAAAAGCACCTTTGGGTTTCTCAATTAAGGTATGACTGTAGGAAACATGAATGCTTCCTCTCATGTAACCATGTTGTTTTTTTGTAGAGCTGTTCCCCTTCTATTTTATCCTATGAAAAAATATTCAAGTGATATATACATCTTAAAGACTCAAAAGCCATTATCATCCAAGTGGGACATTTACCTCCAGGAATTACTATACCTTTTTCTTTGAAAAATCCCTTCCCTGTCTGCTAATTTCCATCCAAAAGCAGTATGGAGATTTGGAATGAGAATTGTTAGAGGGAGAAACCAAGAGTGAAAGCTCAGTACTTTCTCTTGAGCTGAGTGCCCAAACTTCTCTTCTGAGCTATGATTTTAAAAAGCCCTTTGAACTTGAAGGGACTCATCCAGGGGTGGGTTCTACTTACCTTTACTACTGGTTTGCAGCGGGGCCGCACACTCGCTCTTCTGTGCAAGTGCAGAAGCGTTTTGATGACATCAGGGTCGGTGGGAGGAGCCTCCCGCCAATTTTACTACCGGTTCTGTAGAACCGGTGCGAACCGGAGGCAACCCACCACTGAGCTCATCTCCAGTTTTCTAAATGATCGTTTTTGTAATACTCCCTTCCCAACTTAAATTTCTCTGGAGCTAGTTGTACCAGATATGACAGGTATGTTATAGTTACCAGTGGTGTGGATAGGTCAGTCCCGGGTTCAATAGGATTATTCCTTCTACTTTATTCATCAAGTACAGGGAGTCCTCGACTTATGACCACAACTGAGCCCAACATTTCTGTTGCTAAGCAAGACAGTTAAGTACATTTTGCTCCATTTTATGACCTTCCTTGCCACAGTTGTTAAGTCAGTCACCGCAGTTGTTAGGTTAGTAACATGGGTGTTAAATGAACCTGGCTTCCCCCATTGACTTTGCTTGTCAGAAAGTCTCAAAAGGTGATCCCGAGACACCACAACCGTCATAAATATGAGTCAGGACAAGCATCTGAATTTGGTCATGTGACCATGGGGATGCTGCAACAGTTTAAGTTTGTGAAAAATGGTCATAAGTCATTTTTTTTCACTGCCATTGGAACTTCAAACAGTCACTAAATGGACAGTTGTAAGTCAAGGACTATCTGTATTGAGCTTGATCTTAACCATACTAAAGTACGTTCATATACTTGGAGTAAGTGCAACGCTATTCAGATTAGTAGAAGCAATACTGTGGATCCGTTTATGGAAAGTAAGGGAACAATTCCAGTCATATTTTAAAATCTATTATTACTGTGCATATGACTTTGCTTTTAACTTTTCAAAAGTGTTGATAATTAAACGCATTGCTTTTCTTTCATGTAATATCGAAGTGGGACTTTTTCCTATTAAAGTTTCTATCATTATGACTGAAAAAGTCAAAGTTCCTTTCGCTAGAGGGGTAGCTATATAAATTTGTTTAATAAAATAAAAATAAATAAAATGAAACAGTAAGGCGAAACCCATGACAGTGCAAAATCTGCGTTTTTCCTAAACATTATAAAAATGATTCTCATGAGCAAACAACAGAAGCCATAAAAGTTAGCAATCGCTTTTTCTTTCTTTTTTTTTTTTTTACTAGGCTTGTCTATATCAACTATACAAAGTCTGTAGACAATTGTCTGTACAGGGATTTTTCTTTTTAAATAAATGAACCTGCAGTTTACGAAAAGTTGTCCAGTGAATTTCAGAGCGCAGGTTGGGTCTGTTTAATTACTAAGAGTCTCTTTCCTCTTCTCTATGGGACAGTTCTTGGCCCCGAAAAATGTTCCCGGCATCACGTATCAATTAAGTATAAAGTATGTTTAATGTAAGCAAAGCCAGCATGCAAATGTTGCACGAAGAGAGAGAGAAAGGGAAAAAAATAAAAAAAAAAGATTGCGGAACACAGGAATATGAAAAACAAAAATGGAATTCCCTTCAACATCTGGCTGACACAATCATCATTGTAACGAAAAGGAAGTAGCATTCCAATTATTTGGTCAGTCTTCGTCCTTATTCATGTTCTTTTTTCACTGTCGTCTTGATCTACAAAGCCCTTATCTCTTTACAATTAAATAAAGCAAAATTAAGCCGTTGCAGCAAAATGTGGTTCTGTTCAGTTTCTCAGCGAGTCAGGGTTTATTTCAAAATATTTTATATATTTATATATTTGTAAATGATACAAATAAACATGGTCCATCCACCTGTACGGGACCATTGTTCATCTTTCAGAATCGCAAAACTTGCTTCTGTTGAACTGCTTGCCAATGTCTCCTCTCTTTCTCTCTCTCTCTTCCCCCTTCTTCTTCTTCTTCTTCTTTTTTTTTTTGCTGTCCGCTCTGGTTCATTATTTGTCTAGCGTGTTTTGGCTCTACACAAGCAAAGCCATTGCAGTTTCTTCTGGTGCAGAGTTAAAGTGCAAATTAAAAACAAAAAGAAAACAAAAACCATTTGGCTTGTAGAAGTTGGAGATGGTTTAAGGTTCAAAGATTTCTGCCTTCTATCTGTCAGGGAGTTCCTTCAGAGGCTGCTGTCAGAAGAATTTTTGTTAGGTCCTCGGATGAATCTGCAAGGAGAAACCAAAAAAAAAAAAAGAAGAAGAAAGGATTATGCTCAGCCCTTTGAAAACCACCTTGATTCTTCAGTTCGGTGGATGGAAGCAGACCTTTCCCCAAAGCTGCATAGCCAAGGTAAAAGTAGCCAAGAGAGTGTGCTCAAAATCAGACCAGAGAAGTGGAAAATTAGGGGAACCAATACAAGGACCTCTCTCTCCAGCTGATCTGATTCACATGGAGAGAAGCTATGGGGTGACTTCTTTGCAGGACCATTCAGGCTTAAGGTGTTGCACCTCTATGGTCATTTCTCTGTTGCCTGCTGGAGATAACATCTGGCAGTCAAAATTTTCTTTGTGGCTGCTGTTGGAATACCAACCTGTGGAAGATATTCTTCCTCTGCCATCTCCTGCCCTGCCTTTATTTCTGCACACAGGGATCACCCTTTGAATTTTCTTTGCTTTCAGATGCAAACATTCGATCTTATATTGAACACAAACTATCCACCCTGGTCCCTGAAAGTCTGGTTGTATGAATGAGGCAACAACACTCAGCAGTCATTTATTTATTTATTTATTTATTTATTTATTTATTTATTTATTTATTTATTTATTTATTTATTTATTTATTTATTTATTTATTGGTTCGATTTATGTGTCACCCTTCTCCGGAGACTCAGGGCGGCTTACAATGCGTTAAGCAATAGCCTTCATACTTTTGTATATACCTGCTTAGTAGGGCTTTTGGGCCCCCCCTAAGCGTTGTTCTTTTTTTATACAAAGTCAGCTTATCTGCTGACTTTGTATAAAAAAACATCTGCTGCAGATTGGGCAAAGATTTGGCTAAGCTAGAAGGGTTTGATTTCAGGGAATACATCATTGAGGGTGCCTTTAAAAATCCTAGTGAGCCTTTCAGTTTGCAATTTTCTAAAACTACCTCTGGGAAATAAAAGTCTGAAAATAGCCAGAATGGTTCTTTGTAGGGGTGGGAAAAAAGATTGCACATCATTATATGTGTCAGTACCCACTTTTGCACCTTGTCATGCTGAAATCAACAAAGGTAGTCAGTCATTTAAGAGAGAAAGGAAAAAAAAAAGCTAACGTTTGTACAAAAGGTCAGGAACATTTTCTAGAGTAGCAGGAATTCATGAGAACTTTGTCAGTGAGGCCTGTTAGCACTTTCACAGGGATTTTAATTGAGAAAAATGGCAGCAAATCTTAGAGAGGTTAGTTTGCTTCCCCCCTCTCTCTTGTATGAGAAGCTGGCAAGTTTTGTCAATAAGATTTTGATTGACTGATTGATCAGTTTATGTATTTATTATCTAGTCCTTCTGACTCCCAACAATTCTGAGTGGGATGCCTTACTGGATTGTTCATAGGAAATCTCATTAACAAAATTTTACGATAGCCCTGTGAAAAATTTGCCAGCCACTTGAAAAGACCACAATTCCCTGCTTTTATAACTCTTGTTTTATGACTTTATGCAAATTTCATCCAGATCTGAGGAAAAACAACAGCCACAAGATGGGTTTTCAGAGCAGTTTCAGTGGGGGTGTTTTGCAGTAAAAAAAAATGTGGCATCTGAAGACTAACAATGTAATTATCAGATATGTTTGGTGTATCACAATCCAATTTATCAGAGGCATAGAATATAGTCCTGGGAATGGAACATATACATGCAAAGAGAGAATGAGAGCAAGAAAGAGGGGGGGGGACAGAGAGAAGGAGGGAGAGAGAGAGAGAGAGAGAGAGAGGGAGAGAGGGAGGGAGGGAGGGAGGGAGGGAGAGAGAGAGAGCACAAGCACATAACTCTTGCTGGAGAGAGAGGAATGGAAAAGAGACAATTGCTTTAGAAGCAACTAAACATAAACCTGAATTCTGCTGTGATACAAATTTGTATTGAATATCTGCTTAGCTAACACACTGTAATAAGACATCTTGGATTTATCCAACCCATAAGAAATGTATTCACTTTGCCCGATTTATTTTTCTTCTGTTAATCAGTGAAACAATGAAGATACATTACATTTGTCTTTTTTTTTTTAAAGGCAACTGGACTGTTTTTTCTTTGAGGAAGAAGAAGGAAATATTTCACTTCTCATCCAAGAAGCTTCATCAGTTGTGATGGCGGAGGTCGGGGGGGGGATGGAAGGACAGTACTGACAGTAGAAACCGGATGGTAGAGGGATGGAAGGAAAGGTTCTGATAGGATGCTGGCGGTGAAGGGGGGGTTGGAAGGATTGTATTTATTTGTAGTCATCTGGTCGATAGCACTCTCTGAGATTTGTTGAGACCACTTGAAAGTTTATTTGTGCCCTCGGAGTCACCTAAATCAAGGTGCAATTGGTTGTGGAATCTTCTTGGAACTGCGGCAAGGGCTGCATTGTAAACTGGAGATAGGTGGTGTCTTATCCCACCCCACCTCCCCCATTGAGGAAGGCTTTCAATTCCAACATAGATGGATTCTTTTACCCCTCTTTCAAACCAATGGTCCTCTCTATCCAAAATAAGGACTCTCAATAGAATAGAATAGAGTAGAGTAGAGTAGAGTAGAGTAGAGTAGAATAGAATAGAATAGAATAGAATAGAATAGAATAGAATAGAATAGAATAGAATTTTATTGGCCAAGTGTGATTGGACAGACAAGGAATTTGTCTTGGTGCATATGCTCTCTAGTGTACATAAAAGATAAGTTCATCAAGAATCATAAGGTACAACACTTAATGATAATCATAGGGTACAAATAAGCAACCAAATCATATTAGGAAACAGTCAATATAAATCTTAAGGATACAAGCAACAAAGTTACAGTCATACAGTCATAAGTGGGAGGAGATGGGTGATAGGAACAACGAGAAGATTAATAGTAATGCAGACTTACTAAATAGTTTGACAGTGGTGAGGGAATTATTTGTTTAGCAGAGTGATAGCGTTCGGGAAAAAAACTGTTCTTGTGTCTAGTTCTTCTGGTGTGCAGTGCTCTATAGTGTTGTTTTGAGGGTAGGAGTTGAAACAGTTTTTGTCCAGGATGTGAGGGGTCTGTAAATATTTTCACAGCCCTCCTTTTGCCTTGTGCAGTATACAGGTCCTCAATGGAAGGCAGGTTGGTAGCAATTGTTTTTTCTGCAATCCAAAATGTGGAGTCTACAAAATGTGGAGTCTACAATGCAGCCCTTGCAGGAATTCCAAAGAGATTCCACAACTAATTGCACCCTGATCCAGGTGACCCTGAGGGCACAGATAAACCCCCAAGGAGTCTCAACAGTTCTCAAGAGTATGCTAATGACCAGATGACTGCAAAGAAATACAATCCTTCCACAAACACACACCATCATCCTATCGGAACCTATCCTTCCATCCCCTTACCCTCCAGTCACAACTGACAGTATCTATCCTTCCCTCTCCCTGCCATCAGAACTGATGAAGCTTCTTGGATGAGAAGTGAAATATTTTCTTATTCTTCCTCCAAGGGAAAAAAAACTCCACAGCCTAGTTGCCTTTTGAAGAAAAAAAGCACCTTTGAGACAGCTATGACCTGGATGACTGAGAATCTCCACAAATACATTTCTTTTAATTTCATTCCACCAGAAAACTGTTTCTCCTTTCCCAGCTGCATCCATTGTCTCTATGCCCAGTATCTTTTTCCCCACTATGTTCATGAATCATTTGCTGCTATGGCAGTCACAGGCACAATGTATATGGAGGTACATTCACATCAGTCCTGGATATTAAATACAATTTGGGAGATTGACCAGGTAGATGGATCTGACAGCACCAAAATCACTACCACCTCAATTCTTATTATGGTCTGTAGCAACATTGATGACTCTCAGAAGGACTTTTCTTCTTATTCTAAAATGCTGTCTTTTCCCAGGAGATTCCCTAGAAAGAAATTCTATTTGGAGAAGGTACACGTTATACTGATTTTTGAACAAGTTCAAGGTATTTGTTTACTACTTTTCAATGTCAAGTAAATTCCTATTCTGGGTCAATCAATCAAGCACCGCCTTCTCCATTGTCTTCATGTGTTCTTCTTGCTAAGTTCTTACCCTATTTACAGTATATAGACTGGGATGAATGGGGGAGAGAGGAGGTAATAGCATTCCATATTATCCCAATTTATCTCTCTTCCCTGGTTTTGAGCTGTCTTTTCCCCTTCTCATCCTCTAGCCTACATGTGTTTATTGTTTGTCTTTTAGATTTTTATCCTCTGCGTTCTAATGGGTTCTTATATGGGGACTTCCTTTCATCTTATTTTCTCAGCCACAACCCATAAGATAGGCTAGGCTGAGAGACAGTGAACTCCAATAATCAGCCAGTGAGCCTCCATGATTGAAAATGTATTTGAGTTTTCATCTCTCCAGTCTTAGTCCAACGCTAGCTGCATGATGGAGAAGTCCATCCTCCACCAAGAAAATGAGCACTTTTTCTACTGAAGGGATGAATCCTTTTATTTCACTCATCAGGTAGAGATTGAAAATGAGATTTCAACCACTGACAATAATTTTACAAATCAAGATAAAACAGATCAATGATGCCCATGTTGCTTAACACTCAGCATGCCTTAGCTGTGATGGTTATGTATTGGTGCTTGCTTAATCACTGTGTCATTTCTCATTGTGTGTTTAACTGAGGGCCATGTCATTTAATTGTGAGCTAATTATCTCCCGTGTGGGTCTTCCTTTGTTAATGGTGCTCCTAGAAGTGAAAATGGATTCACTTAGTTTGGTAAGCCAGTTTGGATCAGGGGTGAAATCCAGCAGGTTGTGACAGATTCTGGAGAACCGGTAGCGGAAATTTTGAGTAATTTGGAGAACCGGCAAATACCACCTCTGGCTGGCCCCAGAGTGGGGTGGGAATGGAGATTTTGTAGAATCCTTACCCTGGAGTGTGGTGGGAATGGAGATTTTGCAATATCCTTCCCCTGCCATGCCCACCAAGCCACGCCCATAGAACCAGTAGTAAAAAAAATTTGAATTTCACCACTGGTTTGGACACATGGCAAATATATGAGGAAAATTCAGAGGAAGAGAAAACATGGCCATTTTCATTAGAGAGTTTCATGCCTGTCTAGGGAAGTCCCTTGTTTTCCTAAGAAATATGGGATAGAGTGATAGCTCCTTCCCCAGGAAGTACATGGCTTGCTGTGCAGATCTATGAAAGAAAACACCACAGATATTGGAGGAGGGGAGATTGATGGTGAAACGGCACCTGAACAGAGGCAGAAAAATAGGTTTTTCATTTGAGTTTGCTCCTTCTAAGAATAAAAGCCTGAACTTTGACATTAGACGCTTGTAGTACACCTTGTTCTCCTGAAATGCTCAAAGTAACTGAAGGGATGTTTTGTACTCATTCAGCTTTTGATGGCAAAAGTGAGCTCTAAATAGCTCGTCTTTTGTTGGTAGGAAATAAAAGAGGTCAACAAGTGACTCAACACTGGTGCTGGAATAGGGTCTCTGTTGCCCAGAACGTTTTCTTTGATAACTTCTGATTTTTGTTAATTTCAGTAAATGAAGGGGAGTGTTTAGGTTGACCCAGGAGGCGCTGGGATATCAAAGATTAGTAAAGAAGATCACCAAATAAGCTAGCACCTACTAAAAAAATGCTTCATTTTCGTTATGAAATAATTGAGGATGATTTCAAGAAGGAAGTCGAAGAAGGAAAGACTGGAGAAGGGAAAGCATTAAATGTTTCCTCAGAGATTTATAGGACACTAATCCACTCACTGAGCAGTGGCTCAGTGGCTAATATGCTGAGCTTGTCGATTGAAAGGTCGGCAGTTCAGTGGTTCGAATCCCTAGTGCTGCGTAAGGGGTGAACTCCCATTACTTGTCCCAGCTTCTGCTTCGAACCTAGCAGTTCGAAAGCACGTAAAAATGCAAGTAGAAAAATAGGGACCACCTTTGGTGGGAAGGTAACAATGTTCCGTGCGCCTTTGGCGTTTAGTCATGCTGGCCACGGAAATGTCTTCAGACAGTGCTGGCTTCTTCAGCTTTGAAACGGAGATGAGCACTGCCCCCTAGAGTCAGGAATGACTAGCACATATGTACGAGGGGAACCTTTAGCTTTACCTTAATCCACTCTAAAGGTATCATTTCAGTTTTTCAAGAACTTCAATGGGGAGGAGGAAAACTGATGTATGAACCCCACATTTTTAGCCAACAGCAGGGATTCTCCCTTTTTATTCACTGCAGCAGCAGGAATGAACTTTTTTTTGAAGTTGCCATTGGCCTTTGAGTAGAATGCAGGAGACGATATTCACAATTTGGGCAAAGAAGTTGCTGAGAGCAGCTCATAAATGATATTTGATTTAATGATAATGTAATTAAATGAAATTGATTAAAAAGAAGTCGTATAATCAGCTTCCCACATATTCAATATTTTCTCCCTTCTGTCACATTAAAAAGTATAATCCAGGAGCAACATTCGGAAGGACTCTAGGGTAAGGGTTGCAGGTTGCACATCCCTGTTTTAAATAAGTGGCTGGGCACATATGCCAAGCAGGATGTAGGGGCAATCTGGCATGGTTTTTCTTTTCTTCTAATGAAAGAACCCCCAAATTAAAATTGCAACTGCATGCTGTAACAACGATTACCATGCCCCCACTGAGAAATTGTACAGAGGCTGGGAAAGTAATGGGAGAGAGGACATAAACAATGAAGAGACTGCAGGTTATCTCAGTGGCAGCTTATCTTTTAAGCAGCAACTCAGCCCAGGTGTCAAGGAACCTGGAAAGGAGCATTTCAAATCATTCTGGGGCTTTGCCTGAATGAACTCATAAGGGTTGGAAATTCCTCTTCTAAGACTTTGCATTTACCCCAAGACTAGCATGAAAAAGACCTTCCTGAAATCAGGGTAGTTCTCGCTTCCCTGATGCTGCTTATTTGAACGGGGGCTTTTAGAATTCCGGGTTTAAAAATCACTTTCAAAATGGTCTCCGACCTAAACTGGACGCAGGTAATGCACATTTTTATTTTGCTCTTCTTCCTAAAGAAAGCCTAGAACGGCTGTTCAATAAATTTCATATAAATAAAGGTTTTAATAAATAAATGTTTAATAAATAAATAAATAAATAAATAAATAAAAATGTTCAATAAATTTCACAGGTAGAGTCCTCCACTCCTCTGCTCGCAACAAAATGAGTCCCTTCTGGGAGAAGGGCGGTATACAAATTAAATAAATAAATAAATAAATAAATAAATAAATAAATAAATAAATAAATAAATAAATAAATAAATAAAATACCTTATGCCACCAGACTTGAAATTCTGGGTTTAGGAAAATTAGAACTACGCTGCCTTCGCCATGATCTAAGTGTAGCTGATAAAATCATCTGCTACAATGTCCTACCTGTCAATGACTACTTCAGCTTCAACCACAACAATACACGAGCACACAATAGATACAAACTTCAAGTGAACCGCTCCAAAGTTGATTGCAGAAAATATGACTTCAGTAACCTGGAATGCACTACCAGACTCTGTGATCTCATCCCAAAACCCCCAAAACTTTAACCTAAGACTGTCTACTGTTGACCTCACCCCAATCCTAAGAGGACTGTAAGGGGCGTGCATAAGTGCCTACCGTCCCTGTCCTAATGTTCCCTTTAATTGTATTCATTTTATGTATTCAATTCATGTGTATGCTTATATATATAAATCTAATATGTAGTTGACAAAATAAAATAAATAAAATATATATACATGCACACAAAAAAAGAAAAATCATCTTCTAGAAAAGAAGTAAGTAAAGCAATCCAGTCAATGTAAAGGGGCATGATTTGAGGCCTGGTTATAGCTTCTGAAAGCCTGAATAAAGCTCCCAACTCCCAAAGATGAACTGAGTTTATAAGGTGACTGAAGACGAACTATGAAATATATGACTGAAGACTAACTGTAATAGCTATATTTAACTACTTGTACCAAATTTAAATATAAATTAAATAAAATATAAGTGCTTCACCAATTTCCCTGGTGCTACTCACTTGTTGTCAGGTCCACCATTGTGTCCTGCCATTCTGTTGGAGGATGGGGAGGAAGACCTGCTGGCATTTTTCACATGCTTTTACTTTTGCTGTAACCTCTTGGGAATTAGGGAGAGGGATTGTCTTCAAGATGGAGCAGGCTCCCTCCCAGCCGGTTCCAGCTTGGTTTCAAGGCCGCCATGCCCTGAGAGTGAACTGTTATCTGCCTTACCCCTCAGCATTCTCAAAACAACCTTGTGGCATCACATTGGCTGCTGGTGGACTGGTCAGGGTGGGTGGGTATGGGGAAATGGAAGAATTGCTTTGTGCTTTGCACAGGAACTTCAGGTTCCTCCTGACTTCACTGCAACCACTTTTCTCTCAATAAAAGTTCTATTGATTCAATCCAATGGAGTCAAGAGTCATGCTTTCCTGAGGGACCAGCTGGGGCAGATCCTTTATACTTATTTTCCCTATCCTGTCCATACTGGGAAGTACAATCCCTCGCCATAATACTCAATGCTACCTGAGGGTCCAAGTCATTTCTGAATGTATCCTATCGCATGTCTTTCTAAACACACCTGTTGTGTTGACTTAATCATTATATGCCCCTGACTGAGAGATTCAACCTTAATTTCACCCCATTAAGTTATCCTCACAAATGGCTGTACTTTCCGCAATATATTCAAGCAGTCAGTCAAAACATAAAAATGCATAGAATACTTTAAACAAAGTTATGGAAACAAAGTCCTGCCAAGAAAGATTAAAAAAAAAAGAAAGAAAAATACTGAACATGGTGGGGTAAAGGTGTTACTCTATTTTGAAACATTTAAGAAGTTATCTCAGGAATTTAATTGAAATGAAATCCGATAATCCATACACAGTGGAATAAACCATATATTTGAATATTAACAAAGCTTCCGAATGTCTAAAAAAAGAAATTGAGATGTTAGGTATTAATCCATAGCTAGTGAGAAGCAGAAAATGTGCAAAGAGAACGAAAGGAACCTTATATGTAGATTACTGTACGCAACACAGATGAACTGAAAACGTATATGAAAAATGTTCTTCTGAAGTGCTACAATCTGTCCTCTAAAAGCTATATGATTCTTCATGCTTAAATAGTGATTTGCATTGGAAAGAACTCAAAGAAAGTCTATATTAGGTGGACATACCATGTCTACTTAAAAAAAGAAAAAAAGAAAAATATGGTTTACTTATCTAGAGATTCTAACTCTGAGACTCAAGACTTCTGACATGAGTGAAAAGACCATAGTTCTAAGACATAATCAATCACATTTTTATATTCATACATTTCTCCTTTTATTGAGACACCTATTGTTCAAAATGTTTGCTGAAATGTTCTGAACAAATCAGAAGCCACATTAGCACAGAATACATAGAAAGATGGTCTTGTACTCATATCTTGCTTAACTGTGTCAAAAATGGATTAACATGTCAAAATAATTCTCTAACCATAACTCTTACTGTGGCATCTAACTCAAAGGAGTATAGTTTTCACTCCCAACAACCCAAATTAGTCATGCTGTATCATGAAAACTGAAAATAATTAACTGTCCTTTCCCAGTTCCCAATTCCAAGCTAAAGCCCTAGAGTTGCACTGTGAAAATTGGGCTTCTCAAGGAATTCTTTTTTAGGTTTTGCCATATATATATGGTGTGTGTGTGTATGGGTGTGTATGGTATGTATGTATGTATGTATGTATGTATGTATGTATGTATGTATGTATGTCAAACAGGGCAAGTTAGGGTCCTATGAGAGGATGACTCTATAGATCCTACCATGCAAAGAGAACCAATGAATTCTTCTTCTTCTTCTTCTTTAGAAAATAGAGAATAACATGTGTTTTAATTCCATTTCTGAAAGTGTTCCAAATCAGGCCACTTTGGATCTTACCCAAAATCATGTTGCACCCAAATCCATGATGTTTGGAATAAAAGCTCCCCAACATGTTCTCATAGTCCTGATTTCTGTCCCTGACTAAGCATGGAACATCTGAGAAAGCCAGAAAAGAAAATGCTCTCATAAAAAAGCAGGGAAAGAAGCAACAGGAGGCAGCCATTCCCATTTTGCACCAATATTATTGCAACCATATTAACAGATTAACAGAGTTGGAAGGGACCTTGAAGGTCATCTAGTCCAACCCCCCACCCAAACAGGAGATCCTACACCATTTCTGACAGATGGCAGTCCAGTGATGAAGCTACCACAACTTCTGAAGGCAAGCTGTTCCATTGGTTGATTGCTCTCACTGTCAGAAAATTTCTCCTTACTTCCAGGTTGAATCTCTCCTTGTTCCATTCCATTCCATTGTCTGGCCTTCAGGTGCTTTGGAAAATAGCTTAATCCCCTCCTCTCCATGGCAGCCCATCTAATATTGGAACACTGTATCATGTCTCCCCTCGTCCTTCTCTTCGCTAGAATAGCCATGCCCAGTTTCTGCAACCATTCATCGTATGTTTTATCCTCCAGTCCCCTAATCACCTTGGTTGATCTTCTCTGCACTCTTTCTAGAGTCTCAATATCTTTTTTATAGTGTGGTTACCAAAACTGGATGCAGTATTCTAGGTGTGGTCTTACTAAAGCTTTATAGAGTGGTATTAGTACTCACTTGATCTTGATTGTATCCCTCTGTTAATGCAATTTAGGATTGCATTGGCTTTTTTGACTGCTGCCGCACACTGTTGACTCATGTTTCATTGGTTGTCCACTAAGACTCCAAGATCCCTGTCACAGTTACTGCTATTAAGCCTGATTTTACCAGTCTATATGTGTATTTTTGGTTTTTCTTGCTTAAGTCTAAGACTTTACTTTTCTCTACATTGAATTTCATTTTGTTAGATAGGGACCAGTATCCAAGTCTGTCAAGATCCATCTGAATCTTGAGCCTATCATCAAGGGTGTTGGCTATTCATGCCAGCTACCACAAATTTGGTAAGTTCCCCTTCTATTCCCTCATCTAAGTCATTTATGAAGATATTGAAGATGGAACTGGGGCTAGGAGGCTTACTTCCCTCCATGTAGACATAGTACCATTAAGACTACTTGTTGAGTACAGTTTGTCAGCCAATTACAAATCCATCTGGTGGTGATGCTATCTATCCCACTTTTTTCTAGATTACCAAGAAGTAGGTTGTGGTCTACCATATTTTGCTACGAGGGTGGCGTGGTGGCCTCACAATCAGGAGGCTATGCGTTTGATCCTAGGTAGCAGCAGATATTTTTCTCTCTAGGCTCAAAGAGAAAATATCTCCTGTGAATTCTGTGTAAGCATCAGGAAGGGCATCCGGCTAGTAAATGCTCAGCTCCATTCAGTCACCCCAACTCCACCCTGATGCAAGAGTTTTCAGGATCATTAAAAGAAAAAAAATGTATTTTACTATGTGAACTTAACAGTGTTTTAACATCCAGTGATAAGGAAAGTATCAACTTACTCTGGTGGTCTTGACTTTATTGCCAGTTGCACACATCCATCCTGAATTGTCAGGTAATGTCTTGCATTCCTCACCCTCTAGGCAGGGCTCCATCTCACACCACCATTTCCCGATGACTATTGAGGCTGAAAGAAAATGGACAAAGCATTTGTGAATGAACCTTGCTGCCTCCATCAGTTTACTTTGCCTCATCAAGAAGCGGCTTCCCAAATGAACAGAGCTCATTCAGTCCTGCATCAAATCCACATCCTTTAGACTGAGCTCAGGTCTGGATTGCTCCAGACTGATGATAGGTCATCAGTCCCCTCGTGGGATAAAAAAAAAAAGAAGAAGAAGGTGTAAATGAGAACGTCTGATGAGTCACAGGGTGGAAAAGGAACAAAATCCACTCTGAATGAAAAAGAAGGGATAGGATAGCTCTTTGATCAAGCAGTGCAATTCAGTTCGGAGGACACCATGTATATGGATCACAGGCTTTGTAAACAGATTTATGTTTAGCTTATGTACCTTACTGCTGTGAGAAACATCCTGTAGATCATGAAAAATATCTCCCCCAAGCTCCCATCAATTCAGAAAATCTTTTTTATTCCGTTGAACATCCCTTGCAAGCATTCTACAAGCATCCAAGGAGCTTTTACAAAGTGAAAAGGTTGTCTGCTGAAAATGTTATAATTCTTGGTGAAGAGGTGAAATGAGCTACGTGAGATGGGGGAGATAAACATATGTGCCTCTTCGGGTCCTTTGATATCTACCTTGATTCCACAAATAACACCTCCCAAACTACCAGGTGCCTTGATACTCTAACCCGTGTTACAGAAGACATGCATTGTAGAAAAAAAAATCACTTGAAAATTGTATTATTTTGTTGCAATGTTTCAGAATATGAAAACTCGCACTCTGATATTACCATATGCAATTCTGGGAGAATCGAAATATGATAGTGTGGTATGAAAACCCTGATACAATTTACAGCTTCTTTTGGGAACTAGACTCATTCTTTGCCAGTATGCTAGTATATTTTTATCAAATGAAAAGGTGGGGGGGGTTGTATTTTTTTTTACAAGAAATGCATTGACAAGAAATTGTTTCTAAATTGCTTGTACAGGGGATGGTACAGTGGCCTAAAACTAAGTGTGGACTATTTAACTCCAGATAAAGAAATCCTGGTTTTTCACACATTTAGTTGATACACTGATGCCTACTGGATTCCTCTATAGAGGTTCCTGCATAACCTGCTGCTCCCAATCCAAGGACAAAACCCTTAACTGAAGTCTTGATGTCATCTTCAATAGCAATAGCACTTAGCAATAGCACTTAGACTGATATACCGCTTCATAGTGCTTTTTACAGACCTCTCTAAGCAGTTTACAGAGTCAGCATATTGCCCCCCCAAATCTGGGGCCTCATTTTACCCACCTCGGAAGGATGGAAGGCTGA
This sequence comes from Pantherophis guttatus, assembly GCF_059756535.1. Classification (NCBI taxonomy): domain Eukaryota; kingdom Metazoa; phylum Chordata; class Lepidosauria; order Squamata; family Colubridae; genus Pantherophis; species Pantherophis guttatus. The sequence continues at coordinate 239,607,179 of NC_142064.1, forward strand.
GTCAACCTTGAGCCGGTGAGATTTGAACTGCCGAACTGCATCGAGCAGTCAGCTGAAGTAGCCTGCAGTGCTGCACTCTAATCACTGCGCCACCTCGGCTCTCAACCTATGTGTAGCCCACTGTGCAAACAACTTCCACCCTGAACTCCATTTTTTTCTGGTTCTATATCAAAAAATACTGTTTTTCACTTTTGGCTGGCAAGAGTGGTGTAGTTCAGACTGTCTGCTGTGCAGCATCTCATTAAAGGCAAGGCATCCGCTTCATCATGCTAGCATTTGTCTACTGACTATACAGATCCTTGTTCTCCATGGCCCTTCCTTTGCAATTAGTGCATCATAAGGCACTAATTTGAATCAATGTAGAATAGGCTAATTTACAGAATGCATTCAAAATCCAGGACCCATGCTTCTCAAGGGGCTGAAATTCAGGCCAAGCAATCCCCAAACCTGTTATTGACAATCATAAGGATGATAGAGGGGGGAAAAAACCGTGCATTCAACCCCCTCCCTCTTTCCCAAAGATGCCCCCCCCCATTGCTCTTGGACTGGAATCTGTCCATGATTCTTGGGCTTGTTGACGCTTTCTTAAAAGAACATACAAATGGGACTGGGAGACTGGGATTGCATTCAATCTGTTGGGCTGTTTAGGATAAAATTGACAAGAACTTGCCAGGGTTTCTTTTCTAACTTAAGAAAAAGCAACAGTAAAAGCTGGAATGGACTCGTGAAAATCTCATTGTGAATAAGCAACTCTTATACTGAGCAGGAGGTTGGATTGGATGACCTCCAAGTTACTTTCCAATTGAATGCTTCTTTGACTGCTGAATGCTGTTTGCTCACGAAAAAAATAATAATAAAGCAAATGGAACTTGCTTTCCTAAATGGGGGTGGGAAGGATATAAAGAAACAGGGAAGTCTACTAACTGGAGGTCATGGTAACTGCTATCAAGACAGAGGGCCTGGTCAGCATTATTGTCAAATCTTGAAAACCAGACAGTTAAACTGGCTTCAGTTCAGCTGATATCAGCATGGAAGGCAAGCAATTTAAAGCTGATTAAAGAATACATTTTTTAAAATAAAAAATTGTCACCTTTTTTTTTCTACTGAGGTATTAATGTGGATGATTGCCAAGAGAATTAGCCTGCAGTTGCTCCAGAGATATATACAGTATGTGTGCATGGATGTATATATTAATCTATAGCATACTATCCTCATGTCTGTTTGATACGTTGTAATCTTAAATTGGATGGAATGGTTCATCACAGGGCAGCCATTTTTGAATCAATATACAATAGATTAATTTATAGAATGTGCCCAAAATCCAGGATCTGTGACTCCTGTGGGACTGAAATTTAGCAAAGTTTTGGATGCTTCCGTGACATACACCTTCCAACTATATTTCCAAGAAAACCATAAGTTGTATATCTCTACCTTCTTTCTCCCCTCTCTCTGACCTCTGTGCCTAACTGGCTGGTAGCAAGGCCTCACAGAGGAGCAACCATTGGCTGCTTTGGTATTGAGCCCAAAATTTGAAATCTCTTAATGGTGGCAGCCAGTGAGAGAACAAAAGAGCGACTTGGATGTCTGCTGTCAAGGTAGATCTGGCTTGGGGGTGCCAGTGGTTGATGGGTTAGCCCTCTTCTTCCCTGGAGGGAAGGGTCCCTTGGGGACAGGCTGGAATGGGAAGTGGGATGAAGTTTACTCCATCTGTGCTATCTTTGTTACACCTTTCCACAACTAATTATCAGTTCCATGGGTTACCTGAGGAGAGGGCTTCACCATGATTTCCTGAGGATCATGAGGGGGAAAGAAAATGGCGGAAGTCCATATTATATATGGAAAGAGGAAGGACAAGAGAAAGGCTGGGATGCCTATTGCTGCTGGGGTTGTTACTGATGGATGAGCCGCCTCCTCCTCTTCAACCTCCTTGGGAGGAGGAGTCCATTGGAATGGTGAGTAGGGGACAGGGGTAAAATTCAGCCGGTTCTATCTGGATCGCGTGATGTGGTAGGGCGGACTGCATGAAGTCCCGCCCACCCGCATGGACGTCATGACGTCCCTTTTTTGCGATGATTTTCAGCTTCTGCTCATGAGCAGAAGGCTTTGCGCATGCGCGCGCACATATGCGGACCAGTAGGGAAGGTAAGTGAATTTCACCCCTGGTAGGGGTTTATTTTACTTTACCTCACATTCTGCTGCTCCTTTTGTCTCTCCTTCCCCCAGTAAAGTGGCAAACAGTTCTGCAGGTCAGATGAAATGGGAGGGGGGGAGGAGGAGGTTTCACCAAAGCTCTCCTGAGAGTCATGAGTGAAGGAGAAATATGTGTGTGTGTGTGTGTGTGTGTGTGTGTGTGTGTGTGTGTGTGTAACCCCATCATAGTGCAATCTTATGTTAAATTATGTTATGTTATGTAAAATTAAATATTGCTGAAGGGCACCAAGTTCAGGTAGGTTGCCCTACTTTATATAAAAACGAAATCAGGAAGTTTTTCAAAACTCAACCTTGCTTCTTTAGAGAGGTACAAATAACTACTTTTGATACATAACTAGATTATAGATGAATCATTGCCTGCTGAGCTGAAATGTTGAAATACGTTAAAAGCCAAGATGGTACAATGGGAATATTATTCCACAATTCAGATAAGTAGGAGTAAATAATCATTTATTTGATTTGATTTTGGGAGAAACCAGTAGTTATTTTTTTTTTCTGTATTGTGAATGTCTTTTTTATTATACTTATTTTTATGGGAGTTTTGTTTATGTATTATTATTTTCAAACTTATTTAGAAGAAGTTTTTATTATACTTATTTTTATGGGAGTTTTGTTTATGTAATATTATTTTCAAACTTATTTTAGAAGAAGGGCTGTGGACCATGCAGAGGTATGAAAAATAGATCTCTGCTATTCATTAATGTATGGTATAGAATAAAATCTTTTTTTCTGGCTTTTGTGTGAGCCTGAAAAAAGGACATGGCTGCTTTCAAAGCCATATTAATGATTCAGTTCACAATAGCAGCCTGTTCCAACAAATACCAGTGGTCACCACACTATAAAAAAGATGTTGAGACTCTAGAAAGAGTGCAGAGAAAAGCAACTAAGATGATTAGGGGACTGGAGGATAAAACATACGATGAACGGTTACAGGAACTGGCCATGGCTAGTCTAGTGAAGAGGAGGACCAGGGGAGACATGATAGCAATGTTCCAATATTTGAGGAGCTGCCACAGAGAGGAGGGGGTCAAGCTATTTTCCAAAGCTCCTGAAGGCCAGACAAGGAATAATAGACGGAAACTGAACAAGTTGAGATTCAACCTGGAAATAAGGAGAAATTTTCTGACAGTGAGTGAGAGCAATCAACCAATGGAACAGAAGTTGCCTTCAGAAGTTGTGGTAGCTTCATCACTGGAAGCTTTCAAGAAGAGACTGGAGTGCCATCTGTCAGAAATGGTGTAGGGTCTCCTGTTTGGGCAGGGGGTTGGACTAAATGACCTACAAGGTCCCTTCCAACTCTGTTAATCTGTTAATCTGTCACACTGGGTTGAAAGTCCTTATTCCCAATCATCTTGAAGCACATATTGCTTATCCCAAGAACCACTAAATAGTCTAAATGTCTTTGTTCCCCAAAGCAATATTCTTCGATAGTGTGTAAATAAGGTTTACTATAGCAGAGTAATAAAGTATTCTAAGGGGATGGAAAAAGTCTCCAAATGCCAAGTATGGGCCTACGAACAGTACATGGGACTATAAAAGGAGAAAAAAAAAAAAACCCCACCTAATCAGGTATTGTATGTTACCTACATGCCATAGACGGACGGGATCCCCTGTGTCCCATAACATCTGCCTGGTGATTCAATCCTATAAATGCGATCTGGACACTTTGATTAAGCAATGGCATTTATCAGGATCTGGAAATGTGCCTTATCTATAGCAGCACCTGCTTTCTGAAATCAGGCTCCATCAGGGAAAGTGAGACCCCTGATTTCATTGTGCTTGTTATGTTTTATCTTTTAAAAAATGTTTTATTGATTTTATTGTAATTTCTTTGTTTGATTGTTGTGAGCGACCAGGGGTCATTGACAGTTGGGTGATGTCATTATTGAATTAATATATAATATAAATAATAAGTTATTTACAGTGATTTTGGCTTGGGGTTGAAAATAAGTTTGCAAGGATTTATTCATGAAGATTAATGTGGATTTTTAACCTAAAAGACAGTTAAGAATTAAAGATGGGGTGGATATTTTGCAATATTTGGAGCAACATAATGAAAAAAAACCCAGCTGCATTGATTTTCTTACACACAGGGCTTTGACAATTTGAACTGAGATTGCTGTTCAAAGTTTTGGAAGATATGAATTTTGGAGATAATGTTATAAAATGGGTAAGATTGATTTGCACCTCATAGAAAGCACAGATAATTGTTAATGGAGAAGTAACAAAAACGATCAGCTTTTGCTTACGATTTGGTGCTGATTTTGGAGGATCCATTAATGAGAATAGCAATATTAATAGAAAAATTAAAAGAATGCTAGTAGGTTTTAAAATTAATAATCAGAAGATGAAGATGTTAACAAAAATATGAAAATAGATGTTCAAATAGAACTGATGGAGAAAACTAGTTTTAAAAGTGAGAAAAAATGAAAATTGGGGTATTGACAAATATGAATTGTGTGTTAATGCGAAGTATTTCTGTTAAAATATGAAATTTTATTTATTTATTTGGTTTGATTTATATGCCGCCCTTCTCCTGGAGACTCAAGGCAGCTTACAATGCATTAAGCAATAGCCTTCATACTTTTGTATATACCTGCTTAGTAGGGCTTTCGCCCCCCCCCCCCCAGAGGTGTTCTTTTTTATACAAAGCCAGCTTATTGCCCCCACAATCCAGGTCCTCATTTTACCTACCTCGAAAGGATGGAAGGCTGAGTCAACCTTGAGCCTGGTGAGATTTGAACTTGCAGTAATTGCAGGCAGCTGGTATTACTTAACAGTGCTTTAGTCTGCTGCGCCACCAAGGCTCTTGATCTTTTTGTTTCACACAATGCCTAATTTGATAACAAATGTACCATTTAAGCACTGGCTAAAATATAACATCTAATTTTGGCAAGGGAGCCCCAAGTTAAATATACAGTGTTACAGAATGTAAAGGAAAGAAGGGGAATGGATTTAACTGATCTGACATTATATTTTGCATCTTATTATTTGATTTTGATGAAACAATGGGTGTTACTAAGAAATAAAAGACCTTTAGAGTTAGGAGGACATAACCTGAGACTTAGGTGGCATGGATGTGTGTTGTATGATAAACTTAAGGTTAATATACAGTAGTTTTCAGACTTCTTGGTTACATGTGCCATACTCAGGCTGTGCCCAAAAACATTTTTATGGCTTGGTCAGAGAAAAGGTAGTACTTATATTTATTGTGATTGGAAGCCACTCATGGACATTTTGCATAAAAAAGAAGAAAAAAAGAACTTGTAATTTATGGTTTGGATGATTAGACTGATTATAGAAAGAAAAAAGTCCTGATGAACTCTAGAGACACAGAAAGAGGTTAAAATATAATTGTATTTTTAACCGCTATGAAGAAGATTGGAAGATACTTCTTTATATATTTATTCATATCTTTTTTTCTTTTTCTCTATTTTTCTTCTGCCTTTTTTCTTTTTGCACTTTTCTTTTATTTCCCCCTTTCACTTTCTTCTTTTTTCTTCTACTTTAGTTACTATTAGTTCCTATTATTATTATTGTGTGTGTGTCCGTCTATCTATCTATCTATCTATCTATCTATCTATCTATCTATCTATCTATCTATCTATCATCTATTTAGGTATGTATGAATGTATTTATGTATGTATATATTATGTGCAACATATTCCTATAGATCTAAGCCCTGAGGAATTCCAGAGTCAAATTCCTACTTCAGCTTTCTTGAATGAGACAGAACAGTGGATACCTAAAGTCTGTACAATATTTTACAAGGGAAGGTAAATACTTCAGTTTTAATTATTTAAATTGATTTACTGGACAATTCTAGTGTATTTGCTTTACATTCCAAGCTGCCCCCCCTCGCCCCGGGGAGATCTCTCAAAACCAACTGACTGAACAGGAAATGATCTCCCATTGAATCATGAAATGTCCATCCTGGACTATTAAGGAGCAGTGGATTATTCAGATGCTGCCCCAACATTTTATTAAACCAGATTATAAGTAATGTAATATACTAGCACTGATGATGTTACCTAATTAGGGCAGTGGTGAAATCCAATTTTTTTTTACTACCGGTTCTGTGGGCGTGGCTTGGTGGGCATGGCAGGGGAAGGATATTGCAAAATCTCCATTCCCTCCCCATTCCAGGGGAAAGATACTGCAAAATCCCCATTCCCTCCAAACTCCTGGGGGAAGGATATTGCAAAATCTCCATTCCCACCCCACTCTGGGACCAGCCAGAGGTGGTATTCTCTGAACTACTCAAAATTTCTGCTACCGGTTCTCCGAATTGCTCAAAATTTCTGCTACCGGTTCTCCAGAACCTGTCAGTACTTGCTGGATTTCACCCCTGAGTTAGGGTAATGAAATGTTTGCAAGAAAACAAGCAAGCTCAGAGATCACCAAGGACCCCTCAAGTAATATACTTATCTGAATAGAATATGTTTACTGGAAATGCAGAGAACTGTGTTTCTACAAATCCGCTTCAAGCACGATGATGCAAATTGAGGACCAACATTAACACATTGGAATGCTGGCTGCCTCAATGCAGAAAAGCATGTGGGCAGCACCTCTTAAGAATGTTCAGAGATAATATTTCAAACTGTATAACTTCAAAAGGAAAAAACAAACAAACAGATCCTCTGCAGAGTTTTCTTGTTATTTATGATAGCTGTACCTGAAAGGAACCAAATCCTATTATAAGTGAACTTGATTAAAACAGCAAACAAATAGTCAGGCATCTCATAACCTTTAACACAAACATTCGCTTGTGACAAGCAAAGGATACATTATAAATGCAAGCACATCAGCCCAGAAGACATCTTTAATAGAAATCTGAACGGGGCTACAGGTTATTCCTACAAATTAGGTGGGATAGGATAAATGTCAGCTATACCGAAAGAAGAAAAAAACCCAAAACAAACTTGTGGATGACAATGCCTGCAGGCTAGCAGTCTAATCCAATCTTTCAGCATTGAGGATGCCTGGGGTCGGATATCTTCTGCATCACAGGAACAAGGCTTATAGCTTTCCTAGGCAGAAGAAACTCAAGATGTTACCCAAGAAAGTACAGGGGGGTTGGTAATTATGCTTGCAGCTGTTTTGAAGTGAACACCTGGTTTCTAGAAATAATGCCCTATCTGAGCATAGCTTCAAAAAGAAAGACCCTATAACAGAAGGAATTCACATAAGTCCTTGTTATCAATGGCTTGTTCATATTGGCTGAACAACTTACAGTCCTTAAAGAAAAAAGAAATTCAGACTTTTTTTTTTGAAACTGGTTATTTGTACCAATGTCTTAGGATACATGTTACGCCTCATCTTAAAATATTGACTTGAGAACTAGTAACTGAATGATATCAATGTCTTATTAAGACATAGATTGATATTTGGATGTGGATTTATCTCGATGTGGATCCATAGACTTTATCAGCTGGATCTGGGGTGAGTAAAACATTTCACAGCTTTATTTCCCCCAGAATATTACAATGCTTCCTAAAAGTTCATTCCATAGGATAGGAGAAATATGAACAAAGCACATGGAACTCCCAGAGAAAGAATAAACATGAGAAAATGGTTGGTCCCAATCTTCTCCCATTTGCGAATATACTGATCTGAGCTTTCATCAATCAAATGTTTCATCCAGTGGTGGGTTGCTCCCAGTTCGCACCGGTTCAGAAGAACTGGTAGTAAAAATTTTTAGTAGTTTGGAGAACTGGTAATAACATTGGCTGGCCACACCCCCGAACCGGTCCCCAGACCGGTCATCGCTCGCTTACCCCACCCACCTCATCAGAGGCTTTTTATTTTTTACTTTTAAAAACATTTTTTCTACAACCTCTTCGGCTGAAAAAATGCTTTTAAAAGTTTAAAAAAAAGGCCCTCGTCTGGGCCTTCCTCAGACTCCAGGACTGGCCCATGTTCCTCCCCAGCCTCCTCACTGTCTGACTCCACTGTCAGCGCCGCAGGCTGCTGGCAGACTACAACATTACTAACCATAGAAGGGTGGAAGGCTGAGTCAACTTTGAGTCGGTCAGGATTGAACTCCAGGCTGTGGACAGAGTTAGCCTGCAATACTGCATTTTAACCAGTGCGCCACAACTATTCCGGAGCCATAGTGAGACTGGGCAAGAATTTCTAAAACGATTCCAGAAAGAACTGTTTAAAATAGCATGCCATTTTGGTTCTTTTCATTTGAGATGTCCTGTTATATCATTCTGTGTAACAATATAAAAAGTATTACTGATGGTTGCTTTATTTCTAGCCATTAAAAAAAAAAAAAACACCCTAAGAGAGGCTTGAAATATTGGTACAGAAAAAATTGCAAACCAATTGTAGTGTTTGATGCACTCCATTTTAATCTAATCCCCACTACCGAAGGGCAAAATAAATACCATTTCAATAGAGAACACATTTTAGCTGCTAAAAATGAGAAAGGAGTTTGTTAGCCTAATGAAAACCTATCCATTTTGTCTTCTTCATTCAATAAATTGTGAGTTATTTTCTAAATGGATTAGATTAAGGAAAAATCTAAACTTCCCTGGGACTGATTTTCACAACTGATGGGAGACTTTATATGAGGAAAATGACAAAAAAAGCCTAGGAATGGGTAAAGCATTTTGGAAGGCAAATTCTGATCTATAAAAATTGGATGTTTAGGATGTTTATAGCCCAGTCACTTCTTTCTTTCCCTGCTCTCCAAATTTAATCAAAATCGAATAAGGACATATAATGTGTTCTTATGACATACAGGTATACCTTCCTTATTTTATAACAAGGGAGTTAGAATACTGGGAACGTGGAGATTCATGAACAAAGTATAAATAGTATAATATAGCAACTGAAATACTATGCATTTCACAAACAGAAATAATTTGCTCTGGGAGTTGTAAAGTGGGAATCTGACAGCCTAGAAAAATAAAAAATGGAAAACAAAAAAATTTGGTGCAGAAAAAAAAGATGTATTAAAGAAACTGTGGATAATTCACAAACATACTTATACATAGACATGACGACATATAGACCCATACACACACATATGTACATATCAGAGGTGGGTTGCAGCATGTTCTGACCAGTTCTGGAGAACCGGTAGCGGAAATTTTGAGTAGTTCGGAGAACCGGTAGTAAAAATTCTGACTGGCCCCATCCCCATCTATTCTCTGCCTCCCAAGTCCCAGCTGATCAGGAGGAAATGGGAATTTTGCAGTAACCTTCTTCTTTTTTTAAAAAAAATTTTTTGATTTATATGCCGCCCTACTCCGGAGACTCAGGGTGGCTTACAGTGCGTTAAGCAATAGCCTTCATACTTTTGTATATTTTATACAAAGTCAGCTTATTGCCCCCACAAACTAGGTCCTCAATTTACCTACCTTAGAAAGGATGGAAGGCTGAGTCAACCTTGAGCCTGGCAAGAAACGAACTTACTTTAATTGCAGATAGCTGGTGTTAAATTGCAGTGCTTTGTCTGCAGAGCTATCCAGGCTTCTCCTGGATTGGGGAAGGAATGGAGATTTTACAGTATCCTTCCCCTGCCACGCCCACCAAGCCACGCCCACCAAGCCACGCCACGCCCACCAAGCCACGCCCAAAGAACCGGTAGTAAAATTTTTTGAAACCAACCACTGGTATATATACTTAAACACCTATACACCTATAATATGATTGTTCTAAAGCAGAGGTATCAAACTGGTGGCCCAGGGGCCGGATGCATCACAAAGGAAAAAGCGTCGTGCAATGTTACAGGATGGCAACATGACACCACGACTTTGACACCTGTGTTCTAAAGAATCAGTTTTAAAATATGGTGGTAGCTAGTACATGTTCTAGCCAACTCATTTCAGTAAACACCAGCTTCATGTTATGGCTTTAACCCCAACTTCCTGCTGATGTTGATCACCAACCCCCAGCACAGTGGAGATGGTTGATCAAATAACAACACATCCTACTTTGCCCCCCACTCCGCCCCCCGTCCCCACCTTCCCCAATGTCTCCTTGGGTTTTAATGTTGATTTTAATTATCTATGTACAGATATATTTTTACGATTGTAAGCAGTTCAGAGTTATCATATGGTAAGATAGGCGGCCAGTCAATTTAATAAATAAATAAATGAATAAATAATGATGCTTGAACAAGTGACAAATCATATCACGATGGGTTTGCATCTAAGAAGGAAACACCTGTCCCAGAGGGAAGTTCTGGGACATCTTCTATAAAGCAAACATGGAGTCCAAATGAAGGCTCGTTTAGGTTGACTCTTAGGATGAATTTTGACTCCTCCATAATTCGAATGATCTATGACTTGAGCAAAGGCATATTTTTAGCAGATGTTGGGTTTGGACATCATTGTGACAATCCTCAGTTTTCCCAGGGGCGCTGCTAGTACCTTTCTTTTCCAATGAATTGTAACCATCTATAATAAGCCCTTTACAACTGTCCTTTGCACCCTTGAGCAGAGTTTAAACAAATCTTTCTCATCTTCTTTTATTTTCATAGTTACTGCACCCTTTCCGAGGTCATTTTTCTTCAGCGTTTGATTGCTTTAAATTGTTTTACTTCTTTAGTCTGTGTGTCTGTTTTCCTTAAATAGTTCTGCTTTTGCTTTGTTGAACTTGTAATTTGGAATTCTATTCTTTCTTACCACCACCTGTTTAATTATCCATTTTATATCATTACCTCTTATACTAACCTACTTATTGAAATAATGAAACAAGTTTACAGTAAAATCACAACCATTGTAGAACTACATCAGAATAGAGCAGATGTTTTTCTAATATGTTGACTTTTAGAAATGGGGGGGGACCTGTGAAATTATGTTTATAGAAAGGGATATTGAGTACTGACAAAGTTTGGGGCATTTTCACTTTCAACAGTGACCTCATTTTGAGATCTATGATGTTATTATTAGTCTTAAAATGTTCTAATATACTGTATTTTTCGGAGTATAAGACGCTCCGGACTATAAGATGCACCTACCTTTTTTGGTGAGGAAAACAAGAAAAAGAAATCTGCCTCTGCCTCCCAGCAATTTTGCCTCATTGCAGCAAACAGCAAATATCCTGCTTTACTTTCATTTTCGTTTTCAGCAGAGCTTGATTAGCACAAGAAAAAAAAATCTGCTCCCAGCAATTTACCTCCTTGCAGAGGCCCGTGCAAAACAGCTGAGAGTCAGGAGGTCGATCCAATCAACTTGTGCTAATTAGCCTGTGCTGAAGCTGAAGGCGGTAAACTGCTGGGAGGCAGAGGCCAAAGGGTGGGGGCCAGTGGGTGGGCGGGGCTACACTCAGTGTATGAGATGCACCTAAATTTCCACCCCCTTTTAGGGGAGAAAAAGGTGCGTCTTATACTCCGAAAAATACGGTGTAACATTTGGGGAAAGAAGAGCAAGTTTTCAGAATGGAGTAGGTGAAAATCCACACACCAATAAAGACTGTTTTCAATCAAAATATAAACATTGTCATCTGTTGCTCAAGATATTCCCTTGTGTTCTCTAAGTTCTGATGTTAACAATTGTGTATGAGAAGCCAGCATGCTACAAAAACAGAACAGCAACAATTAGCTTCACATTTATTTCCAAAAATGCCTCTGGGCTCCAAAATTCCTACCACTGACATCATTTTGTGAGGTCAATAAAACTAGACTTTAATTTTCCAAATGTGCCCATAGTCGAAAAGGATTGCCTAAACTTCACTCACTTGGTTATTATTATTTTTTTAAAATCTATCCATGCCATAAATGCATTTCTATCCATGCTGATATGTAGATATAAAAGCAGTGTTCCTGATGTCCTTTTTAAAAGCTAAAAACAAGGAATAAAATTGCCTTAATCAAAACAAATTCTAAGAAAGAACACATTTGAAAAAAAATGTGAGGAATGAGAACCCTGGGATCATGGTTTTAGATGGCGTTATTTAAGGTAGCTATTCAACTACTTGGCACATCTTACTATAGACTATACCAACCTTTGAACTATATCAAACAGAGTTTACCAACTGGCATGCAGATCTTCCTTACTTTTTGAAAGGGTGAAGGAGACTGAAGCCAAAGGCCTCTCTGAAATTGGGACACAAAACAAGCTTTCTACTGTTTTGGATGAAGGCCAAAATGTACCCTAAAAATACCACTTTCTTTGTGATTAAACAACCCCCCCTACTTTCTAAATCCCTTCCCAAGTTAGCTAGTGGATCTTCAGTTCAGCCCGTGTACTGCTTGAATTTACAACGAGCTGCAAATCCAGCGATCACCTCCTCCTTTGAATAATACCACGAGTCCAAAATGAGGTAGGGAAAACTAACATTCAATGTGAATTTTGACTAATTCTTTTCTTTTAAAATGGGATTTTCTAACATTGGAAGTAAATTATCCATTAAAGAAGGATTAAAACTAGGAGAGGAGGGAAGGGATTGAAGGAAATGGCTACAGAATATTGAGAGTGTCTAAATGGGTCGCTTACTACTTACTTGTAATAATTAGGGCAGACGGCAATATTGGGACTAGTTGGGAGATGACAGGAGGTGTAGACAGATGTTGATGGCACAAAGAAAGGGTAATGAAGAGAAGTTAGCATGACTTCAGCTACTTAATTCATGGTCAAACCAGTGGAGAAAAGAGTAGATTAGGCTAACACTTCATGTTTTTAAATAGCCAGGGAACCATTTATAACATATATTGGCATTAAAGCATTGACATAATGAAAATGGCCATCTTGATCAACATTTAGAAGAACATTGTGTAGGGCATGGGTGTCAAACTCATGGCGTCATGTTGCCATAACATGACGTATCATGACATTTTTTCCCTTCGCGGAGCTGGGATGGGCGTGGCCTGCGTGTGACTCATCCGGCCTGCGTGCCACCAGTTTGACACCCCTGGATAGGGCTACCAGATCTGAGATGCAAAAATACAGATGGCCACTAGATGGCATAAAACCACTAGTGTTTTCAAAGTCTACTTGCTGCTAATTTAATGGCTACCCCGAGTTTTGCAACCTAATAGCATTAGTTAGAATATTGAAACGGATTTGTTATTCATTTTTAATGCAGTTAGAAAATGTTAAATTCAAATGTCTGTTTTACTTTTAATACTTGATGTGTTTAAAGAAAAGGAGGTAATGCCAGAGGTAGTTTTGACTGCCGGACTGTGACCCTAATGGTGCCTTAATGTCTGGAAATTATTTCCAAGAATGATAATATGAGCACATTGAAGGGCATTAAATCTTGGAGACTTCTTTAGAAGATGCCCAGAAAGATTCAGTGTCATATAATTTCAGGATTGTCCCTTTAAAATGCAAGCTGTTCGGTTCAGCTGTGAATTGCACATATTCTTACCACCAGTTTGCCGTGCGCACGCATGCTTCAGTGGTGGGTTGCCCCCGGTTCAGACCGGTTCGCAAGAACCTGTAGTAAAACCTGTGGGAGGCCCAGCCCACCACCCCGGATGTCGTTATCAGCGATCTGTGCATGCGCAGAAGCTTCGTACGATCCCATTGCGAACTGGTAGCAAAGGTAAGTAGAACCCACCCCTGGCATGCTTGCTTCGTGTGTGCGCATGCCTTCCACGCATGTGCCTGGCCTTCCGTGCATGTGCTTTGTTTGCACATGCGCCTTCTGCATATGCACCTGGCTTTGAAAACATGACTAAATAGGACGGTATTACCCGCAGTCGCTGCTACCAGTTTGTCCGAACCGGTCTGAACTGGCTGAATACCACCACTGTTTCAACTGTATTGAAATAACCTTAATTAGTGTATAGGAGTAAAGTTAGTGACTTATATGGAAACTTAAAACCCAGAAATAAGAGAAGATGCAGCTATCTGGGAAGCAAAGTTACTATGAGGAAAATCAATGGCAATTGTTTATCTGAAAGTTTTAGGAACTTTTAGAAAGAATAAGCGAATCACAAACTCTGCCACTTGCCTTACAATGTGCCACTATTTCTACCACAGTCACATCCATGGATGCAAAGTGGTAAATTTTATTATGGGAACTCAATGCACAGAGTTGATATCCATCATTCAAAATCATATCCTGATGTGAGTTAGATGCATGTCACATTTAAACCAGCTGTCTTTTGACAAGTAGGGATCTTTTATTTCATTCGGCAATGAAGCAGAATTTTAATAGAAGTTGGTCTACCTAGGCAAAGTTGCTAATACTTTTTTCCAATCGTCTGTGCCTTTAATTAAAAGCTTCCTATGAGAAATTCAGCCTGACGAATTGCTTATTTTTGAAAATGGGTAGGAAATGGGTGATTAATTTACTCTTGTTCTATGATATGGATGGGGAATTCCAGGGCGAGGAGGAGGAGAAGGAGGAGGAGGTCTCATAAGAAAGCAATGGTAAACCATTTCCATAGTGTCATGAATAAAATTGGATGGATGAGCTCATTTAATTGCCTGGGTCTAGCCCGGCTCAAGAGGGACCTTACCTTTACTTTATTTCTTAAACAGTCTTTCTTAAAGAATATCCACTCTTGTGATTTATAGCATTGTCCGATCATCCCTATGGTGATATAAAACCTGCCCAAATTAGTGATCTATTACTACAGGGATGGCTAGATGACAGTATAAATCACTAGCATGGATTAGACTTTTAATTGCCCCGGTGTCAGATTCTCTTTGAGTAAGGAGGAAAGGATGTAATTATTTCTTTTTTCCCCCCTTCATTTTCCAAAATTGTGAAATACAGTATTCTCATCTACATCTCCAAACCAAATTGAGAATAATTTTAAGGTAAGTGATAAAAGTGATATGAAGAACAGTTGCAGGAACTTAGTCTAACAAAGAGAAGGACCACAGGTGACATGATAGCAGTCTTCCATTATCTAAGGGGCTGCCACAAAGAAGGGGTCACCTATTCTCAAAAGCATCTGAAGGCAGGACAAGAAGCAGTGGTGAAATTTATTTTTTTTACTACCGGTTCTGTGGG
This sequence comes from Pantherophis guttatus, assembly GCF_059756535.1. Classification (NCBI taxonomy): domain Eukaryota; kingdom Metazoa; phylum Chordata; class Lepidosauria; order Squamata; family Colubridae; genus Pantherophis; species Pantherophis guttatus. The sequence goes on from NC_142064.1 coordinate 239,622,314, forward strand.
CATGGCTTGGTGGGCATGGTATGGCTTGGTGGGCGTGGCTTGGTGGGCATGGCAGGGGAAGGATACTGCAAAATCTCCATTTCCACCCCACTCCAGGGGAAGGGTACTGCAAAATCCCCATTCCCTCCTCACTCCAGGGGAAAGGATATTGCAAAATCTCCATTCTCACCCCACTCTGGGACCAGCCAGAGATGGTATTTGCTGGTTCTCCGAACTACTCAAAATTTCCGCTACCAGTTCTCCAGAACCTGTCAGAACCTGCTGGATTTCACCCCTGACAAGAAGTAATGGATGGAAACAGTGGCATAGCCTCAAACTGACAGGAGAGAAATTCAAAAGTAATCTAAGTAATTCTAAGAAATAATCTTAGAAGAATCTTATTTCACAGAAAGAACAGGGGAAGCTTGGAACCAACTTCTAGTGGCGGTAGTAAGTCAATCATCAGTAACTGAGTTTAAATATGTTTTGGATAAACACATGTCTATCATCCAACATAATAAATAATAAATAAATAAAACATTTGATAATAAAATAATAAATGACATAGAAAACAAAAACAAACAAAGAACTCAAAGGGTAGACTCAATGGATCACTGAGCCTTTTTCTGCCATCAGTTTTTAATTTATCATAGAGAGTTCCAACCTAACATTAAGGAGAAATTTCCTGACAGTGAGTACAATTAATCAGTGGAACAGCTTGCTTTCAGAAGTCGGGGGTGCTCCATCATAGGAGGTTTTAAAGAAGAGATTGGACAGCCGCTTGTCCAATAGTATCTCCTGCTTGAGCAGGGGACTAGAAGACATCCAAGGTCCCTTACAATCCTGTTATTCTGAGAAGGAGAAATGTTCCACATACAGTCTTTGAAGATGAAGGTTATTGCTCCAGCCCAGGTCTTGTCATGCTTTTCAAGGAGAGCTTCAAGGACATCTTCCAGCCTGTTAGCTCTAAGAATGGGCCACCTCTCACATTTGCCTGACAAATAAAAGTACCAATCCTCAGCTGAAATGTTTTGGTGTCTTTTGTGTAGTCATATTTGTCCAGAGGAAGTGGGTATTGCTGGTGCCCACTCAAGAAAACTTCTGCATTTCTCTTTTTAAATCGGTAATATGGGATGGGAACCAGCCTGTTCTTTAGAAAGCAGATAGCCTTGTGCAGAAGCTAAAGCATCACTGTTGATCTCATTCCCCAACTGACTGTCATATCTTCCAAATCTACTATTGGTTGCAGGGTAAAATGTAGTAGTAAGAGGAAAGAATAGCATTCATTGAAGAAGAAGAACAGACTTGGGCTTTTTGTATCCTTCACTTAGTTAAAATTGCTCCTCAAATAAACACATCTGAGCCCCTTTGGGGGGTGGGGACTGCAGATTACAATGTGCTATTGTGTCATAGACAATACTAGCCATTTAAGAGCATTTTTAGTAAACTATTTTATGGTCAGCAAAGGTTTACTTTTAGATAAATAGTACTGTCACTGGTTGGTTTTGACTCAGCTGCATTATTCCATAAACACATGACCTACAATGTACCTTCAGTATGTTCAGAGCTAGACACCAGGAACCAGTCATGTCTCCTAAGACCCCAAACATTTCTGAGGAGACTTTCATAAATGGTGAGAGCACTATCTCTATCTCTATATATTGCTGCTGCCATTAGGGGAGAGGTGGGGTTTTATGAATTTTTATGTTGTGGATTTTTAATGTTACATGCTATCCTTGTATGTGCCTGTATGCGAATTGGGTGGCCATATAAATTAGCGCTCTCTCTCTCTCTTTCTCCCTCTCTCTCCCTCCCACCCCCCTCTTTCTTCCTCCCTTCCTCTCCCTTTATATATCCCTCTCCCCCTTTCTCTCTCTCCCACTCCTGATTGTAAGGGTTCCTGAAGTATTGAGTGAGGCCGAGTGTGACATCCTAGCCCCCACCACCACGAGACAGACTGAGCCATTGAAATCATCCCCAGGGCAAAACTACCCAAACCTAAACTGTATGCCATGATGCCCCGGTGCATCATGATGCACCATGATGCACCATGATGCAAGAAATGTGCAAATATGTAGACAAAAACCTAGCAAGGGGGTTTGTCGAACCAATCAAGCCACGGGTCGCAGCCCCAGTCCTGTTCAAAGAAAAAAAAGATGGAACGATGAGATTATGTGTTGACTTTAGAGATATAAATTGTGTGTGCATACACAACCTATACCCCCTCCCTCTCATGAAGGACATAGTATCTCACCTAGTCAAGGGAAAAGTCTTTACCAAATTAGACCTCAGAGAAGCATACTACCAAGTCTGCATCAGGGAAGGAGATGAATGGAAAACAGCATTCAACTGCCCCCTAGGGAGCTTCCAATTCAAAGTGGTGCCTTTCAGACTGCAGGGCCCCCCCAGCAGTGTTCATGCTGCACGAGCACCTCTATAGGGGGTCCTTGTCTACCTGAACAACATCCTCATCTACACTGAGACCATGAATGACCACATACCCCTAGTCCGCCAGGTACTAGAAAAACTTCTGGTGGCCAACCTGTAGGTCAAGCTGTTAAAAATTGAATTTCACTGCACACGGCTAGACTATCTGGGCTACCAAGTATCAAATAAGGGCATAGAAATGGACCCAGTCAAAGTACAAGCTGTCCTAGGCTAGCAGCCTCCTTGCACCCACAGACAGCTACAAAGCTTCCTAGGGTTTGCAAATTTTTACAGGCAATTCATCCTCTCCTTCGCGAAAATTGCCAAACCCATGATGACCTCCTAAAGACAGGGGGCCCAGGACAAAGCCTAGCCTGGGACAACCCCTACAGTGGGACCTAACCTGCCAACCTCTCTCTCCCTCTCCCTCTATCTCTCTCTCCTCCTTTCTCTCCCTCTCTCCTTCTCTTTCTCTCCCTCTCCCTCCCTCTCTCCCCTCTCTATCTAGATTTTTAAAGGTTGCCCATTGTATGTTTAATTCATGCTGACATTCTACCTACATGGATTCTTTAATCTCAGAGCCCCCAGATTCTGTAGCATTTGTCAAAACTTTGACTGGATGTGATTGGCTTTGAATGTGGCCTTTCCCTCCTTATGCTTCCTTTCCTTATGCTGACCACAGCACTTCAGTATTAGTAGCTGTCCATGAGCTTTCTTCAACCTCAGCTCTCCTTTTAAAAAGCAGACTGCAGTTTATGCCAGTAGCATTTCTGCAGTTCATTCTAAATCTGCATGAATGCAAATTGATGGATGTAGTTATGCGGCCTTGAAAATGACTCCGCTAATGAAGATTTCAACACTGGCTACAACAGTTACTAATGGCATGGATGTAGGAATTGATTAGGTTTTTCTCTAAAAGGCAGAAATCAATAGTAGCTGGCTTTTCGTTTCTGAACGGTACTAATTTATCTAAAATAAACTTGAATTGTTCTTCCTGAAGCCAAGAATTTAAGGACATCAGAATGTGAAAATCCTCAGCTGAAAAGTTGGAGACTGTGATATACTGTAATAACCTTCCTTTAGTTAGAAGATTGCTGATCTACATGTTAGAGTCATGTGTAGAATTGTTTAGGATTTAACTTTAAATTGAATTTAATTACTTATTCAGCTCAGAAATATAAATTAAAGACTAACCCTAATGGAAATACAGCAAGAATCCTCCAATCCCTAGGAATAGCAATAGCCCACAAAGCCACAACCACACTCTGCCAGGAACTATCCAGAAACAAAGATAACATACAAGGAGATGAAAGAAACAATGTAATCTACAAAATCAACTGTAACCATTGCAACCAATTCTATGACAGACAAACATCATGTCAATTAAAAACCAGGAGCCACGAAGACCGGCTGGCAGTCAAACACCATGATCCTAAATCTTTAATCTCTACCCACACTGACACCAAAGAGCACCAGTTTGATTGGAGCAACACAACAATCATCGGCCACACTACATTACCACCTGCCACGCTTGTGAGTTCATCAAAGCCTGGCATTCCACAAGCAATTCATCAACACATTGACCTACAACCAGCCTACGAATCCCTCGGAATCCAAATCAACTGCACAGCCAACCAGAGACAGCACCAACACTCAACCAACCAACCAACCAACCAACCAACCAACCAACCAACCAACCAACACACGCACACACCAGCAATTCACCTCTCATTGACCCTGATCTGATGTAACCTCCTTATCACAAGACCCATCACAAGATTCACTGATGACTCACATCTGACCCATCACAAGACCCATCACAAGACCCACACTTGATACACCTGCACCTGAAGCCTTTATAAAAATAAGAACACTGACCTCCCTAAACTCTACTGAAGATGTTACCTAGCCTGGTAATGAAATGTTTGGAAACCAACCCACAAGCTTGGAAAATTAACCTCCCCCCTCGTAAATTAATCATCCCTGATATGACATGTCACTATCAAGCATCAGTTTGTACATATCCAATAAAGGGGAATACACCACCTTTTTGGATAGTTAGTTTCACTATTGGACTTTTCTAATTCTCTTTTACCCTTTCTATAATTTAATTCCATTATACCATGTTCTGAATCCTGGAATGATGAAACTTTGTGGTGTATGTCTTTCTTTTGTTAGGTAAAGAGTCCTATTGTATCCCCTCTTAAATTTTGTTTTCAGATAAATAATCCCAATTTACTAATCTCATTTCACAGGACTTGATCATCCTTGGTCATTCCCTTTTCTCTAAATCTCTTTTGAAGAACAGTTCTTGGAACTAGACACAGCACTTTTGGCACAGGAAGTTTTTGATTTACAACAGTTCATTTTGTGATGTTCAAAGCTGCAATGGCACTGAAAAAGTGACATGACTGTTTTTCCCACTTAGGGCCGTTGCGTCTTTCTCATGGTCAAGCGATCAAAATTCAGATGCTTGGCAACTGACTCATATTTATGACGGCTGCAGTGTCCCAGGTTCATTTTGTGATCACCTTTTATGATCTTCTGAGAAGCAAAGTCAATGGGGAAGCCAGATAACAACCGTGTTACTAACTTAACTGCAGTGACTCACTTAACGACTGTGGCAAGAAATGAGGAAAAACTCATTAGCAACTGTTTCACTTAAATTTCACAGAAATTTTGGGCTCAATTGTGGTCGTAAACCAAGGACTACCTTTATTACCAGTGCAAAATAAAATAGAAATATTTGCCACCTACAATTTTATTTATTGCCATCACATCATATTACTGATACAGATTCAGATTTTGCAATCAACTACTGTTCCAAGATCTTTTTCACAGTTAATGTTGCCAAGTTGTTATTCCCAACCAGTATTAAGGAATCTTGCAATGTTATTGGTACAGTAGGGGCAGATTCTGGGTATAAATTATTGTTATATAGTTTCATAATATTTAATAATTACTCTACCTCATTGGCTAACTTGTTATGGCTAGCTAGGACAATATTCAGGTTATGAGATTAATTGGCAAAAATCTTATTTCTTTCTTTTGGGATCTAATATATTAATAGATCAATGTAAGAAGTTTAGCTTTATAATCTGCATGAAACATATAAAATATTTACAATTACATATACCACCCTATATCTCAAAATATATGGAAACATATTAAAGACTATAGACAAGATTGCTATGGATATTAAAGGTGGGTTAAAGTTCCATTAATTCAGTGGAATAATGACTGAATTATAGAGAGGCATTCTGATGTTAATTCAAATTGGTATTTTATTCAGATAGATAGATTGAGGACATTTGTATGAGAAGGTAGTCTTTCAGAAATATATCTGGACATTAATTTTGTCATCTATATTTTCTGTGGAAAAATTGTGGAATTTGATCTTTTTACAATGAATTCCAGAGAGCATGGGAAATAGCTAAGATAATTATGCTGAAAGACTAAAAAAGTACTTCTATCTTGAATATAAAGGGTTGGATTTGAGAAATGTGTATCATTTTAAAAAAAAACAGAACAAAACCCTATTTTTTTCTTCAAATCAAAATGATGCAGTATGTTTCCTTTGGCAATATATTTCATAATATTTTGCAGGAATGTATAAGTTGTTAAAGGTAATTTGCTCTCTATCTCCTACTCCTTATCATCTTGAAGGAATCTCAGGTAAATAGAATCCATTATGCCATATCAGCCAGAGGTCTTCAAACTTGGCAGCTTTAAGACTTGTGGACTTCAACTCCCAGAATTCTCCAGCCAGCATATTCTGAGCTATACCGTGATAAGCAGAAAGAGACATGTTAGAACCTTTACTAAATCATAGAATCACGGAGCTAGAAAGTACTTCCGAATCTTCTAATCCAACCCACTACTCAAGGCAGGAGCCTTATAACATCCCAGTCAAATGGTTGCCCAGTCTATTGTTGAAAACCTCCAGTGATGGAGCACCCACAACCAGTGGTAGGATGCTGCTGGTTTAACAACCAGTTCAGTGATCGCGCGCTTCGCTTGCGCAGTTCTACAAATACTAACCTTCTGTGTTACGACTTGGGAGTAACACAGCTGAGGCGCGGCAATCTGCTCTGCTGCGCCAATCAGCTGAGAAGATAAAGGTAAGTAAAGTACAGGAGTGGGCGGGCAGGCCAACCTGATCAGTGGAGTGGAGTTACTTGTTTGCCCGAACCGGCAGAATCCCACTCCTGCCCACAACCCCAGGAGGCAAGCTATTCCATTGATTACTGGTAATTGTTCTTATAGTCAGAAAATTTCTCCTTACTTCTAGGTTGGATCTCTCTTTTACAAACTTCTTGTCCTGCCCTCTGATGCCTTAGAGTCAATCTCCTCTTTTTTGTGACAGCCCCTCAAGTACTGGAAGACAGTTACCATGTTCCCTCTAATACTTCTCTTCCATAGGCTACACATGCCTAGTTCCCTCACCATTCATCAAACAATTTAGCCTCCAGGCCCTTTATCATTTTTGTTGCTCTTCTCTGCACGCTTTCCAGGGACTCAACATCTTTTTTTGTACCATGTTGACCAGAATTTGCAGTATTCCAAATGTGATCTCACCAGTGTAGTATAAAGCAATACTACCACTTCTCTGTTCTGACCTAGGCTTCCTGAGTCAGTTAAACATACGAGTAGTCCCAAAAACCTCTTTTATTGCAACAGCTGTGAATTCTATTCATTCACAGATGAGTCCCAAATAGTTGTAAAGAGTCCTTCGGGATAAGGCTGATAATCACCCACCTTGACATGCTGCCAAAGACCTAATTGGCAAAGCCACACGGAGTCCAGAATCAAACAGAGCTTCAGACTTTAAACTGCACAGAATTAACAACGTTGCTTCCTGCAAAGGCCCACGTGCCTTTGCTCCTCTTTTAAGTCTTATGGGAGGGGCCAATCATCTCCAAGTCCTACTCCTGAGTCGTCTCTTTTGTTTTAACTGTTCTTGCCTTCTGGCAGCTCTGCGCATGCACACAGTGGGAACAGGCTCCCCCTGTTCCTCTGCCTCGCTGAGGTCCAACTCTGGAGGCTCCAGAGGCAGCACATACCTCCCAGATGGCCCTTTCTCTGCCTCCGATGCAGAGCCCATGTCCGAGCCTTCCCCAGACTCCAGGACTGGCCCATGTTCCTCCCCAACCTCCTCACTGTCCGACTCTGCTGCCAGCTCCGGAGGCCGCTGGTGGACCACAACATTCTCCTAAACTCCACTGAAGATGCTACCTAGCCAGGTAAATAAACATTCAGAAACCAACCCACAAGCTAGGAGAACAAACTTTCACCGTCATCCTACACCTGAGCTACAGATGTTCGCCACTGTTACCAAACTACCATTTCTCATTGTCTTGAGGCTATCCCTCTGTTGATGCAGCCTAGGATTGTATTGGCTTTTTTGGCAATGCAAAGTATATAAGGGGGGAGGGCAGTTGTAATTGGCACTCAGTCCTTTCTTTTTTAGTTACTGTCTAATAAGAACACTTACTGCCTCCATCTGATTAAGGGGATACAACTCCATTATTGTCCATTGGGAATTTCTTTTCCCTATTCTCATTTATTATGTGGGGGTTCTCATTTGAGCTATAGCTGTGTACAGCTATTCCTATGAGAATTCTTTTCTCTTTTTCCATTCCATACCAAATAATTAATTTTGAAAAAAAAAAAGTGAAGATGTGATTGCCATCATTTAATTGAGATGTCGTCAGATCCTAAATTTTGCTCAGTGTAATGGGGGAAACACTGCTGAAAAACCAATGTAACTCAAAGGCCAGACACTCTCACACATTTCTGTCAATAAAATCTGCTCTGCTTTCTTGATCTTGTTCCAGAATCTCATAACACGGAGTGACCTCCATGTAGTAGTTCAACCAACCAGTCAGTCATTAATAACTGTACAGGATTTTAACCCTTTTAACTCTTATCTAGCTAGTTTGCTGGGAAACTGACACTATACATCTTAATTTACTGTTGTCTGTAGTGTCTGTTTACAACAAAAATAAGAAAATGGACCATAAAAGCAAAGGATCTGCTAGAATTTGAACTGAGATAGGAACAGAACACAGTTTGCCCCCTTTTAAAAGTTAATTATTAAATTTATATCCCAACTTTATCTCTAACAAGGATTCAATATCACAATAAAATACCAAAATATTTTTTTAAAAAAACCAGAAAGGATCAGGAATTGATAATAAAGTTATTGTTTTACATCTGAACCTGGGTGAACTGCATAAATGCAGGGGTGCTATTCAGCAGGTTCTGACAGGTTCTGGAGAACTGGTAGCGGAAATTTTGAGTAGTTCAGAGAACCGGCAAATACCACCTCTGGTTGGCCCCAGAGTGGGGAGGGAATGGGGATTTTGCAGTATCCTTCCCCTGCTACACCCACCAAGCCACGCCCACCGAACCGGTAGTAAAAAAAAATGAATTCCACCACTGCATAAATGTATATGGAGATAATTACAATGCAGGCTAGTTGGTGTGCACAATAAAATGTAACTATGGCAGGAATAGAAACCAATGTTCTGATTCTCCCTCACCCTTTACTAATTCTCATTCAGTTTGAGGCAAGCAGAATTGTTTTCATTTTTCCTCCCCCCCCTTTTTTTAAAAAGAACATTTCAAGGAAACTCTTACAGCTGTTGTGTGATATTCCTGCACGTTTTTTTTTTTTTTTAGCAATGAGAAGGCAAGGATGTACATGAATGTGTTTTCTTCAATTGCACAATAATTTCTCCAGTCATCTGAAGCTTTCTCACTCCCCATGCTTCAGGGAATTCCCTAGAAACAATATTCCAAGAGAATATAGAGGGTTGGTTTTTTTTTTCAGCTTGAGAAGCACAGGGAATTGGGAGAATGTCAGAATGACAGGAAGAAGACAACACCATATCCAACAACGCAGTAATCTCAAAGCACGAACAAGAAAAGCTCTTAAGGAATTCTCAAGCACCTTGAGAATAATACAACTCCCTCTCCCAAAACAAAATGCCTATTTCTCAGGGAAAGAAAACAACTCAGCATTATTGGAAGGAGAGAGGAAAGTGGAAAAGATTTCATAGAGACATGTAGAGTTTTTGGCCACTGTATCAATGCTTTGTCATTGTCTTCTTCTGGGATGTTGGAGTGGAAGAGCTAGATCTAATCCTACTGTTAGCCAGTTAAGGTAGTCCAGACAAGAAGCAGAACAATGAATACCAGCCCTTTCTTCATTGTAAGGTTACAGGAACAAAATCTTGCAAGACTGAAAGGATGTGTTCCCTCCTCTCCTTTTACTCTCTGGAAAACTAGAGAGGGTCCCTTCTGAAATGCTTCCCATGCCCTCCTATCTTTCCCTGGATTGAGATATCTTTTACATGCTGGTTGTCCAGTCTGTGTCACTTCCTCCTGTCTCCCAAGGTCATTCCACATATCACTACACCTACATTATTTAGCTTCAAGGCCAGACACCATCAGAAAATGCTTGTGTTTGTATTACTGAGTAAACTTCTCCTTAGCCTAAACTTTTAAGGGAACCATCTGTCTCTGTCTCTGTCTCTGTCTCTGTCTCTGTTTCCGCCTCCGCCTCCGCTTCTGTCTCTCCCTCCCTCCCTCCCTCTCTCTCTCTCTCTCTCTCTCTCTCTCTCTCTCTCTATCTCCAGCTCCAGCTCCAGCTCCACCTCTATCTCTATCTCTATATATACTGGTATAATAAATATGACATCCTATACTTTTACTGAGAAGCCATTTATAATTTTATCCTGCCATGCTGAACTCTGAACTGCAACCTGTAAATAATTCATTTCTAAAACATATTCAACTCTTTGCCCAAGATCATGGAAAACAAAAGCTGGCTAAATGAAGTGGTATGTGTGAATGACCTTGGAAGAAGCAGCATGCTGCCTAGGGAACAATTAGATAAGAGAACACATAGTCTGCAGCTGTAGAATGGGCTGGCCAACAGAGAAATTCAGGAAGGAATGTCCCTAACTTCTCAGGCTGTAAAGGAAATGGCGGGGGATTTGTAGACTTGCCAGCTTCTATTAATGTAGCCTTAAAATAAAATAAAATTAGCTCATCTGGTTGATTTTCCAATCTGGTCTACCTGGGAAAGCTGACACTGGATGAGTAAATGACAGGTATGCATGTGAATGATAGCCATTAAAGGTGGATAACTTGCTGCAATAATTTGTTCCCAAAGGAACGTAAGGAAGGCAATGAGACTTAAAAGATATTTGCAAGTAAAATGTTAAATTTCTGAATTTGAATTTCTGAATTGGAAATGTCTAATGTTAAATAAAACCTAATATGCATATACATGCACATGCACATACATTTCTATGGTGAATAACGATGATAATTTTATTTCATGTATCAAGTTGAGAATAGACAGCCCTTTTCACCCTTCCAAATGCATCTCACAATGCAAGCTAAACCTAACATTCTGTCATATCAACTTTAACTAACATAAAAGGTAGGATGTATTAATTTATCATGACTGCCTTTTGCATGGACTTCTCAATTATTTATATTGTAATTTAAATGATTAATGAAGCCATTTCTAATAAACAGTTTATATTCACCAAAATACTATAAACTGCAAAGTGTGTGTGTGTGTGAAGAAATGTTTGATGTTGCAGATAGCTACCATGAATAAAATATAAGCTACTGTGGGTCAAAGTTTATATGACCTTCTCCCAAGTTGTGAGGGATCCCCCCCCATGTAATTGTAATTTGGTTTGTGATGCAGTGCATACACTGTATCAGAATGGGCCATCGTTGTTCAAAATAGGAAATTTGATATATGACCTCAAAGAATAGGATGGGTCAATCTCTTGCCATCAGCAACCACCATAGCTTGAGCTATGTTGTTACTTAATTTATAATGGAGCCAATATTTAAAATAAGAGATTGTATATTTTGCACTATCCTGAACTTAAATCCACAATTGAGCCCAAACTTTCTGTTGCTAACCGAAACAGTTGTCATACGAGTTCTTCCCGATTTTATGACATTTCTTGCCACAGTTGTTAAATGAATCAGTGCAGTTCAGTTAGCAACACAATTAAGTGAATCTGTCTTCCCATTGACTTCGCTTCTTTGAAGGTCTCAAAATGTGATCAAATGATTCTGGACACAACAACTGTAACTAATATGAACCAGTTTTCCAAGTGTCTGAATTTTGATCATGGGGATGCTACAAGAGCCCTGTGAAAAATGGGCACAAGTCACTGTTTTCATTGCCGTTGTAACTTCAAACAGTCACTAAATGAATGGTTGTAAGCGAAGGACTATATATATATATTACAATGTACTTCAAAGGACTCTAACCACTGCTAGACCTGGGCCCTGGAAACAATACAACTCCATCATAAACACTAAAAGAGGATTGGTTTTTGGAAGTTGTGTGTCCATTAAGACAATCATAGCTACATCTAATACATTGAAGTCACTTGTTTTCAGACCATGTCTGCATATGGAATTAGTTTATGAACACGCATGTGGCTTTTAGTATAGTTGATTTGAAATAGTGGCATATGTTAATCTCTTGGTATTAATTACTCAAAATTGGCTGATGATTTTTCTTCTCCACCCTCCTTTCACATTTTAACCATAGCCTCAGGAAACTTGGATTTATGCTAACTGTTGATAATTTCCATTAATATTAATTGGATCATTATAGTTACATTTTCCAAGCAAATTACCATAGTTTGAAATTATAGGTGAAAATCCATTTCCTTACGTTTCTATTTTATTTTTTAAGAGGTAATTGTTTCTGCACTCCCTCCTTGCTATGATTTTAAATTCCTATCCTTTATCTCACATTTTCCTTTAAATTGAAAATGCTATAGCGTTACATGCAAAAAAGAATCAATCTCAGAAAGGAAAGAAGAACCAAATATAGATTAAAAAGCTGCCTCTCCAAAAGATTTTGAAATATGAGGAGGTTGGCTCTGCATGTAAGATTAAGGGCAGATATGTGCATGAGATAAGTTCACATTTTACCACAGGGAAAGGTTTTTTGGGTTTTTTTTTTCAAAACATGAGCTGTTCCAAATTCAGAAATATTTTTACCCCCTAAAGCTACAATCAAGATACATATTGCCTCCTCATTTTGAAAAGAGAAAAATTAATGAGGGAGAGAAACAATAAGTGCAGTTAGATACTTTTTATGTCAAAAGGCCATCAAGATCCGTGCCAAAACCATGATGTCAACAAAACAGTAATATCCATGTGGCCATGCCTCTATATTAATGGCGCCATTACATACTTGTATCACAATGCATTTGTCTGAAACAAATGTATAAATTGCAGCATGTTGGGGACGCTAGTAACCATGACAAAATGTTATGTTGCCTTTATGCCACTCTTGTTCGTGGCTTTGTGAAAATAACCAACGAGCAAAAATAAACACCAGGAAGAACATTAATGGTACTGTTTACTAATTCGTTATTTCATCAAGAATCTAGTTACCTTTAATGTAACTTTATTGATAATGTAATTATATTTATTTTTCCTGAGTTTTGCAGGTGATATTTATAGATCATTACAGTAGAAAATTTTTGCCACTTCTACACTCTAAACTTCTGGATCACATTTAATGGATAACAATTAATCAGTGGAACAGCTTGCCTCCAGAAGTTGTGAATGCTCCAACACGGGAAGTTTTTAAGAAGATATTGGGTAACCATTTGTCTGAAGTAGTGTAGGGTTTCCTGCCTAGGCAGGGGGTTGGACTAGAAGACCTCCAAGATCCCTTCGAACTCTATTATTCTGTTACAGAAGTAGCTGTTACCATTCGTTCAGCAACCATTCTGAGTTACATTTGTGGGGTGAGGTCATGAAATGAAGAAGGGTAGAAATAATTGATTCATTCCTCTGGCAGATACAATTGTACTAGTGGATGAATGTAACTGGATATTACTCTGAGTTTTAACTGGAAACTGCTTTAGATAAATCATAATAGACAAATGGTTGAAAATAAATAGAAATATAACTAAAATTGTATTGGATCCAGACATAGCGATGCTTAGACTGAAATAAATGGGCTGAGGTAGCTGATTAAGTTATGTTGATTTTAATGGATTTACTCTAAACACGATTAAGCCAACTTTCAATTTAAGAACTCCTACACCATGACAATTAATCTCCATTTATAAAAGGCTATGTCTTAATTTTATATTTAATTTTCAAGGCAGTAATCCTAAAGATAATTAAATAGAAGGAATTAATGATGCCCATTATATCATATCACCATGTCACCTTTATCAAGATTCTATTAAAATCCACCTGCTGCAAATCCTTCATTTATTTTTTTTCCCTTAGTAGGGAGCTCCACACTCAAAAGCTGGTACCAATAAATAGCAAATAATTCCTGTGAAATGAAGGAAGGAAAAAAAGGGGTGCTTTTTCAAGAGGCAACTGGACTTGGAGAAGCTGTGCTTTTTGCAGGATGTTTTCTGCCGTGTGTCCAGAGATGATATTCAGCAGGTTCTGACCAGTTCTGGAGAACCAGTAGCGGAAATTTTGAGTAGTTCGGAGAACTGGTAAATACCACCTCTGACGGGCCCCACCCTCTCTGCCTCCCGAGTCCCAGCTGATCGGGAGGAAATGGGGATTTTGCAGTATCCTTCCCCTGGAGTGGGGTGGGAATGGAGATTTTACAGTATCCTTCCCCTCCACACCCACCAAGCCATGCCCACCAAGCTACACCCACCGAACTGGTAATAAAAATTTTTGAATCCCACCATTGCATGTGTCCCTTTATTGTTGAAAACAGGTGCAGGCTGTTGCGGGATAAATCTATGTTGTTTGCATCTCAAACTGAAGCGCAATTGGTTTCTGTAGTCTGCAAATCCATTCATACTCCCACACCATTCATTTGAAGACTGTTCATCCCAAAGTGCATAGCTAAATGTCAATGGAGATTCCCAGTTATCCAGGTCATGGTTGTCCCAAAGGTGCTTTTTTTCAAAAGGCAACTGGAGTAGTTGCTTCTTGAAAAAGCACCTTTGTGACAATCATGAGCCATTAAAAAAAAAAAGGAGATATTTAAAGGCTGCTCCTTACATTTGATGCTTAAGATTAAGGCTACTCCTAATTTCTTTCTAATTCAAATTATTTAAGTCTTGGTGTGTACTAGAGCTTGCTGATAGCATGAAATATTATTACACAGCACAATTTAACTAGGAAATCTTTAGGGTGGGACAATTATGCTCATGAATAATTGCCTACATCTTAAACAGGATGTCTGTAAGAGACGTTTTCTAATGACCATTGTTGTGTCCATAATGCATTCTTTGTTTAATGAATTGATATCTCAATTCCTTTAAGCTCCTATGAAAAATCTTTTGTCTGGAAAATTCCTCAATAGGAAAATAAATGATTTTAAGTTTAGCCCAGAAGTGATATAAATATTTCACTATTTACTTTATTAATCAAATTCTGTATTTAAAATTGGTGGCTTTTTTTCCTCCTGCATTCCATCTTGTCTGATTATCAGAGACTGTCTGGAAAAGTCCCTGCAGTTCTCTTGGCAAGTTTTTTTCAGAAGTGGTTTGCCATGCTTTCTTCCTAGAGTGGAGTGAAAGTGACTGATATAAGATCACCCAGTAGGATTCATGTCCAAGTTGGGACTGAAACTCATGGCCACCCGGTTTCTGGCCTGATCCCTTAACCCCTACACCAAACTCCATGGCTCCATGGCTTAGGGTCGGGGTACTTACAGGACCGCCTTCTGCCACCAATTGCCTCCCACTGGCCAGTTCGCTCCCACAGAGAGGGCCTCCTCAGGATGCCGTCGGCCAGGCAATGTCGACTGGCGACCCCTGGGGAGAGCCTTCTCTGTGGTAGCACCTACCCTCTGGAACAATCTACCCCCAGAGATATGAGTGATCCCAGACCTCTGGACTTTTCGTCGGGCCCTTAAAACCTATTTTTTTCAGTTAGCTGGGCTGTCCTGAATTTTATGGTTGGTTTTTAAAATTTTGATATTGATTTTAATTGAAATGTTTTAAATTTTGGGCCAAACCTTATTTAATTATTTTAAACCTATTTTAACGTTTGTGTACAAATGTTTTATTTTGGCTGTTCACCGCCCTGAGTCCGAAAGGAGAAGGGCGGTATAGAAATTTGAAAATAATAAAAATAAATAAACTGACCCTTGATTTACACCATTTTACATTAAAATTATTTGTTATTAGTGTATAATAAATAACTACAATTTAATGTAAAATATGGTAAATAAATATTAATTACATAATTTGAATAGTGATGTAGACAATGACTTTCCCCAAGAACCAAATAAGCCCTTCACCAACCTACCCAATGAATGAAAGCAAACTAAACCAAAGCTACTACAACTCCCCTTTCAAATCTCACCAGGCTCAAGGTTGACTCAGCCTTCCATCCTTCTGAGGTCGGTAAAATGAGGACCCAGATTGTTGGGGGCAATATGCTGTAAACCGCTTAGAGAGGGCTGTAAAAGAACTATGAAGCGGTATATAAGTGCTATTGCTATTGCTATTGCTATGGATTCCTGGCCTCAATCTATACCAAGCTTGGGATGATGTTTACAGTTGCCATTTTTTAAGGTATTGATAAAAGGGATCCTTTCTTCTAAAACTGCTGCTTAGCAAATCATTGGACTATGGCAAATATTTAGTCTGCTGTCTTGTTGACTGCAGTGCCAGCATTGAAAAGTTACACCTCTGTGCCATGAGTTGCCTTGGGTGCAATTCAAGGGACTGATGATACTCATCTACAAAGCCATTCCTTGTTTAGGGCCCAGTTATCCCTCACCAATTATTTCTACTCACACCACTGAGTCTGATAGAAGAGATATTGCTTCAGGTCCCTCAATTAAAGATTATCATCTAGTAAGACCGAGGTAGATTTTTTCTCCTATATAGCTTGCCTTTTGGGACATCATTCTCTGAACTTAGAATTGGCCCCAACTCCAGCCTTCTGCAAGGGCCTGAAAATGTTGTGTTCCTGGATTTGGGATTTGGATGGTCAGTGTCTATGAGACATCTATAATTGTTAATATTTGACTGTTTTTGCCTTGTCTTCTGGTTATAAGTTTCATTCTTTCTGCTGGTTTTGTTTTGACTGAGATTGAAATTTGAATTAATTTCTTAATTAACAACTAACTGAGATTGCTTCCAAAAGAGACTGTGACCATGTTGTTGTCCCAAATCAACTATACGTAAGTAAGATTCAGACTGGAGTAGACAACTCAGGGCAGATTTTACTGAATGACTGTTCTCAACAGTTGCTAGTATGGAAATGGTATCTGGAAAAATTGGAATATATCTGGAGTATTCCAAGTTGCCTAGCCTTCATTCCACCTTCATTATTGTTAATTCTTTCATCAAAAATTAATAATCTTTAAAGTAATAGCTAAGCAAAGGAAAACATAGTTCTATACTGTAACTATCGACTAGTTTTTAATATTTAACACTCAGAACCATATCATCTGGAAATCACAAAATAGATTTTTGCCTCAAAGCTGCCCCAGGAAAGTAAATTTTAGGGAGATTGTATTCATAAGAACACTCCAGTATTTCTAGAAATGTAGACTGAACTATTATCATTTTCTACAAAGAGGTCTTGTGAATCTACAAATTTCCCAACCTTTCTTTCCTATTTGTCACATATGTATGTGTTCTATTTTACAAACTGAAGTGTCCTGTTTTGGAAAAGTCAGAAAACATGCTCTTGGAAAGGCTATCTGGGAACAGAACTCAGTTTTTAATGACTTGCCAATTCAAAATCATTTTGAAAATAAGGGCTAAATAAATAAATAAAGGAAACCAGTCAAGGAGAGAAAAAACCTAGAACTAAGGATAAATTTCATGACAGCAAAAACAATTAAGCAGTGGAACAGCTTACCTTCAGAAGTTGTGAGTGCTCCATCCCTGAAGGTTTTTAAGAAGAAATTGTACAGCCATTTGTCCAGAATGGCATAGGTTCTCCTGCCTGATCATGGGGTTGGACTAGAAGACCTCCAAGATCCCTTCCAACTCTATTATACTGTTCTGTTAATCTCCCCATGGGAAGGTATATTAGGAACCTATCACTGAATGGACACTTGACCAAAGTTAAGCAAGCATGCAGCCATTTTCCACCAGTGATTGTACTTACATTTAAATTGTATCCATTATTTTCAAAGTGGTGTTAAGACTAAAAAATTAGCCCAGCAGATTTCACGCAAATCTGCTTCTCCCCCCCCCCCCCGGTGTCATGTAAGTGGCCACTCCAGTCAGTGGACATGTGATTGCAGCTAAGAAGAGGGACAGGCACTTCTGTAGCTTCATTAGTTTCATTGTTCTGAGATTATAAGCATAAAAACTAAAAATAAAGACAATAAAAATTATTCAAGTCCACAAATTACTACATCTCCCCTTTGGCATCAGGAGGTGAGCACCCTTTCTGATTAATCAAGACGAAAGTCAAAGTGAGCCTTCTGATCAACTGCCTAAGTGGTCATACTTGAGCTGCAAATTATTTGCATGAATTAGATGATAAAAACAGTATTTTTCTATTATGCTTCAGCAAGCAGGTGCTAGCTAAATAACTTCTAACTTTTCTTAAGTACCTATTGATTACAGCCAATAGCAATTAAAAGTAGAAGACAATTAAGTTTCAAATTTAATGGCCATTCAGTTCTTGTTAAATTATTGGATGTCCTAATCAATTCATTGTTCTAGGTAATAGTCTATTTCAGTGAGTTCTAGTTTCTCCAAAACTGCTTATTCTGAAAATATAACAACATTAATTATTATTATGGACTGTGAAGTAAATAAGAAAGGAGGATTAAAACCTGAATAGCCCACTGGGGTGACAAATGCAGTAGCTTATTGCAAACTTATTTAGTGTTTAATAAGTTTGGTGTAAAACTTATTTAGTTTTACACCATAATAGGTTCATACATTGATGAGACATAATGTGTGAGAACATTTAGTTTTATCTCCATATTTGCATGGAATCTTGACAATCTTGACAAAAGGGATATATTGCTCTTGCTATGAGCCATAATGGTACAGTGGTTAGAATGCAGTACTTCATGCTATTTCTGCTGACTGCCTGCTGTCAGCAGTTCAGCAGTTCGATTCTCACCGGCTCAAAGTTGACTCAGCCTTCCATCTTTCCGAGGTCAGTAAAATGAGGACTCAGATTGTTGGGGGCAATATGCTGACTCTGTAAACCTCTTAGAGAGGGCTGTAAAGCATGTGAAGCGGTATATACAATTAAGTACTATTGTTATTGCTATCATCCCTACTTGATAACATTAATCTAATATTTCCATGTCTGCTAAATGCACAAAGAAGGGAAGAATGGGTCTAGATAAAGTTATACACGGAGAAGCAAAATCTACCATGATATACTGTAGTCCTAAGCAATCTCTTTTTTTGCAAACTATATCACTACATTTATGGTGAATATAAGGAATTCTAGTTGCGTGAAAGTTTTAGAGTAAGCAAGAAAGAGTTGAATGAATGTAATGACAAATTTCAGCAAATTTCAGATAATGATGATAATGGGGACATATTTAGCTTTTAAATGACACTTCTTCCATCTACATGATTATAACAAAACTGTAGACAACCATCTGCCTTTAGTTTCTTTCTTTCTTTTTAAATGAATATTATGCCAGGGTGGCAAAAGAGAATAGGCTGCCATGTTTGCCAAGCTTCCATGCTTTTCTTCACATTCTATGGATAGGCTATCGCTGGCTATGGCAAGAAGTAAAATATTGGATTTATTTATTCATGTAGTTAATTAATCCCATATTAATGTAGATCCAACTTTTTCTCCCCTTCCCAATTTTCCCTATTGACTGTAACACAGTTACATTATAATTCTGCTGGTAGGGAATGTTTGTTCGTATGTATGCAGATAATTCTATAGGAACAGGCATGAGGAGACTGTGAGTTCTAGTCCCACTTTAGGCATGAAAGCCAGCTAAGTGACTTTGGGTAAGTCATGCTTTCTCAGTCCATCTTACCGATTGTTGTGGTGGGAGTAGGAGGTAAGAATATCAGGTATGTTCACCACCTTGAGTGGTGGGAAAGCCCTTGCTAATCATTTCAGATCTTGCCAAGATCTGAACCACAAATGAGAAACTGAGATGTTTTGTAATAGGAAAACAGTGAGTTTAATGGTAGCCAGAAATGGCAGACAGTCTGGATTCAAACAACATGTTTAAACATAGGAAAACCCCTGGCTATTTTATGGAGCCGTGATGACCAAGAAAATGTTGGTGACATGCATGCCAACAAGAATCAACTCAGTGTATTTTGCACTCTTTTAAGTAGCTATACTGGCTGAGAACGATGTAAGTGGTAGTTTTAAGGTCTCTGATAGGTGCCAGTTGGGGAAGACAATAGTCTTTTACCATTATTTAGTTTTTTTAATGGTTTTTTAGGATATAAGCACTCTAGCATTTTTCCTTTAAAATTAGGTCTTTTAAAAACATTAACATTTTATTGATATTAGGTTGGAAAAGGTCATCTAAAGTAATACACTTACAAATAGTGCTTCAATATCAATCTAATACAATTAAAATGCATGTATACCCTATATATATATATATATATATATATATATATATATATATATATATATATATATAAGCACAAAAATGATGAATATAAAAGCTCCTTGGGCATTTCCTAAATACCACCAAAATTAACAGTTGCACTGTTTTCTGTCCCATCTAATAGCTTTTAGCAATGACAGCAAATGATCAAGATTTGAAAACTCATTAATTCTTTGAAGTGGAGAACAGCTATCTTTTCCCTTATGCATGTACTAAGAACTGCATATATTGCTGCCTATTTAAAATCTCAACAATATGTTCTTACTTTTGGATTTGAGTTTTCACTAAGACTGTGGCTTAAACCAAATCCCTTGAGATTGATTTGAAACACTACAGTGGGTTATGCATGTAAATTAGCTGGGAAGAGTTCACTGGCTTATCTGAAAAACTTTGGTAGAATTTAGGAATTTCAGTTCTAACAATCATTAACTTTTCATAAGAGAGAAATCAAAGTTGCTTTGTAGATATACCACCTGATTTGGAAACCTTTCCTTATTTCTCAGATATAGGGGAATAGAATGTAGTACTTTTTGATTAGACAGAAATCCACTGCAGATGTAAGAGTCTATTTTTTATACAGGAGGAAGAGGAATAGGATAAGGAGGAGGAAGAAGTGAAGGAAGAGGAAGAGGAAGAGGAAGAGGAAGAGGAAGAAGAGGAAGAAGAGGAAGAAGAAGAAGAAGAAGAAGAAGAAGAAGAAGAAGAAGAAGAAGAAGAAGAAGAAGAAGAAGAAGAGGTTCTTGTGAGCTATTGAGAAAAAATCTGGGATAACTGAAGTCCAAAACATTTGAAAATTGTAGCAATAGCAAGGGCTTTGCTCTTTAGATGCTTGGTCTTTCATTATAGGTCAACTGCCCAACCTGCAAATTCCTTGGCTTCCTACATTGAAATTCATTCTTCAGCCAAGACATCATGAGCAAACTCCTTCTATTCGGCATGTGGTAGACAACGAGGAAGAGTTGTGAGTAAAGGAAAAATGTGCTTTGGAAAACAACACCAGCATTAAAACTCTTCTCATGTTCCCCTAAAGATTAAACTCAGAAATAGCATCACATTTTAGCAGATAATTATTTTAAATATCCATAAGTGGAATAATATTACTTCTTGTTTATGACTGATTTTTTTTTGTGACAGCTGATCCCCAGTCCTGATGTTTATTTGTTTGGTGCCTTCAAGTCAGCCATGACTCCTGTTAACTGCCTAGACAAGTCCCTGCAGTTTCCTTGGCAAGATTTTAGAAGTAATTTTCCATTGCCTCTTTCCTAGATCTCAGAAGGCATGACTGGTCCAAAGTCATCCAGCTCCATCTGTGTCTAAGACAAGACTAGAACTCATGGTCTCCCGGTTTCTAGTCTGGTGTCTAAAGCACTCCACCAAACTGCCTGTCGTCGTCATCATCATCATCATCATCATCATCATCATCATCATCATCATTTTCTCTTGGATTACTACAGTGTGGCTGAAGCACTATAGCCTCCATGGAAGTAAGTACCATTCTTTGTGAATCAAAGGCATTCTCAAGATCTCAAGCTTTTATCAACATAAGAACATATGTCATTGAGCTAGAAGTTTAACCTCTTTCGGATGTGCCTGCGGGGTTAGTGTCCAGTCCAAGACACATCATGTTATTTCTTCGTTTAAAGATTTTGAAGTGGCTACTCTTGCGTAGTTTTGCTCTTCTCCTGTTTTGTTTCACTGACATTTGTACCGCTTTTGCTAAAATCCTTATGTAGGCAGAAAAGAGGGAGCAGACCACATTGAATTCTTTTCAACATTTTTTTCCCCAGGCAGTCAAGCATACTGTTCTTATTTTATTTTCAGATTAGTTCCTGCTTATATTACGCTCATCTTTAAGAGGACTTTGCTGCAAAATAAAAATGCACATGGATGGATGGTGTGGTCGTATGCTTATTTGGAATTAGAGAAAGGCCCTTCAGAGTGAATCTCCGAAGATGAGGCTGCACATCGCCACATGTAATTATTTATTATGCTTTCTTTCCTGATCTTCCAGATGATTCATTGTGGACGATGATATAATTTTGCCTTTTCATAGGAACAATTCTGTGAAGCATGCTAAAGAGCAGTCAGAGGAAAAAACAAAACAAAAAACCAGCGAGAGCCTGGAAGGGGCAGAGAGCATCTCTAGGTGGCTATGCTGTCTCTTATATTTTTTGTAGCAGAAAATAAACAAATTATTTCATATTTTTGGTAAGAAATTCATGAATGGAGGTGGAAAGATGAAACCTCCTTATCTGAGGGAGACAGTTGTTCCTTGTGTCTTTCCTTTGGAGCCCCCCTTTCTTTTGGAGCCCCCCCTCATGAGCAGCCATTAGTAGCCAAGAATCATTAGACATTAGCCAAGAATCATATCTATCTATCTATCTATCTATCTATCTATCTATCTATCTATCTATCTATCATCTATCTTATCTATCTATCTATCATCTATCTCTATCGATCTATCATCTCTCTCTCTCTCTCTCCCTCTCTCTCTCTCTCTCTCTTTCTCTCTCTCTCTACCTACCTACCTACCTACCTACCTATCTATCTACCTACCACTACCACTACCTCTACCTCTACCTCTCTCTCTTCCCCCCCCCTCTCTCTCTCGCTCTCTGTCTCTCTCTCTCTGTGTGTGTGTATAAAATCAGGCTAAATTTTGCAAACACAACCCTATTCCAGCCTTAGATCAAAATATGGATCTGCAACATATTATGCCATAAAACTAATTCAGCAGCTGGTCTGTTTTAAGGGGGAAATATTCATTCTGTTTTTTGGGGAAAAAACATAATAAAAGAATTTGGGTTCTCTATTGTGCTTCTTCCTTTCTTCCAAATGCTGGCATTTCAGCATATCCCCAGCTCTCTAGTGTTCAGCAGAATATGCTTTTACCAGCTGCGAATACATCCCAAAGCTTCATGCATTTGCTTGAAATAATTTTGCTTCCAACAGAGCTTTGTCGAGTTGTGTTTGTACCTTGTCAGATCTGAATAAATTTGTGACAATGCCATGGAATGGCATAAAAGTCTGTTTTGTTTAAGTGGAAGCCATGCTCCCAGAGATGTGCAGAACAAGCATCTGTGGGATCTCTAAGCAAATGCATAAAGGATTAGATTAGGTCTCTACTATAGAAAACGGTACCCTGAAAATGCCTGGTTTCCTGTGCTTTAAAAGAGCAAATGTGAAGCTCACAACTGCAAAAGAAAATATTGAAATCCCTAGGGTTGTTCGCATCTTGATTAATGATTAAAGTATCTGGTGCTCTTGAAATATGTTGGAAGTGAAACTTCTAACCTTTTAGTACTGTGGGGTCCTTGGTGCTATCTCCAGCTTGAGCCAGGGATTAAGTGTTTTTCTATCAAGGCACCTGGTCTACCCCAACATGTATACATGTATATATGTTTTATAAGTAATTTTTCTTTAACAACCATATATATTTTGTGGACAGTGTATTGACCGGGTCAATATACTTTTTACACAATGCTAATATTAATAATACAATTAAATATACATAATCTTTGTCTTCCAACTTCTAACCTTAATATACACATTGTAATTATAATATATTCTTTTATATATCAGTGTATACAATATTTTCCCAATTTGTACTCATTCCCCCCCCCCCCCAATTTGTTGGGATTCTTCTACATTCACATCTTTGTCTTTAAACAGTACCATTCTCTCCTTACGATTCTTTATCACTTTCTCCGTAAATATATTTAAACATCAATAACATTTCTTCATACAATGTGTTTGTTGTCCCCTGTTTCATTACTCAACTAGATAACAACATTACTGCCGCAGTGATCGTATTACCTAGCTGGGTAATGAAATGTCTGCAAGAAAATAACCAGGCTCAGAGAACATCAAGGACCCCACAGTTCAACCTCAGGTACAAATAGAGATTGTTCTTGACCTATAACCATTTTAGCCCCGGTTCAAATTTACAAGGACACTGAAAAAAGTGACTTACAACCATTTCTCACCTTTATGACTCTCATAGCATCTCCACAATCACAAGTGATCAAAATCTGGGCACTTGACAGCTGGTATGCATTTAGTGGCCTTTAGTGGTTGCATTATCGCTATTTGCGACTTTCCTAGCCAGCTTTCAAACAACCAAAGTCAATGGAGCAAGCTGGATTCACTGTGCCTGATCCATTTAACAACTACAATGATTCACTTAACAAACATGAGAAAAAAAGATTGTAAAGCCAGGCACTTAACAACCGCCTTGCTTAGCAATGGAAATTCTGATCTAAATTGAGGTCATAAGTTGAGGTCATAAGGACTATCAACAACAATCACCAATCAGAATAGAGCTGAAAGGGACCTTCGAGGTCTTCTAGTCCAATCCCCTGCTCAAGCAGGAGGCCGTATACCACTTCAGACAAGTGCTTGTCCGCTCTCTTCTTGAAAACCTCCAGTGATGAAGCACCCATAACTTCTGATGTTCCAAGCTGTTCCATTGGTTAATTGTTGGTATTTTAATATTGACTGGAGAATACCAAGTCCGGCAAGGCTTTTGAGACTACAAGACCATCTGAGAGTCTGGAGGGCACAGAGTATGCTATCTTTTCTAGTCTGACCTCTACTCTATGAAGAAAATTACCAGATGATCCTTTCCAGTCACTATCTCACAAGCTAATCTACTTGACACAGCTGTGGGAAGCATAGCACACGAATCACTGGAGCAAAAGGAAGCACATTTAAGATTCTTTGAAAGGAGATGATCTGAACACAGTAATATACTTGATGTATAGTTTGGTTAAAACTATCTGAAGTCAGTGAACCTACAGTATTTATCTATTAACAACCTATTTACAAGTAACATGTCACACCTTCAACAATTCAGATCTCCCTCTCTTTTTCTTCTCTGTGAAAACCCTTAAACTTCTTTTCTACCAACCTGCATGTAGCATCATCAGGGGCCTTGGTGGCGCAGCAGACTAAACTGCTGTTAAAGTAGCACTTAGCTGCCAGCTGCCTGCAATTACTGCGAGTTCAATTCCCACCAGGCTCAAGGTTGACTCAGCCTTCCATCCTTCTGAGGTAGGTAAAATGAGGACCTGGTTTGTGGGGGCAATAAGATGATTTTGTATAAAATCATCTTATGGGGGGGCCAAAAAGCCCTACTAAGCAGATATATACAAAAGTATGAAGGCTATTGCTTAATTGCATTGTAAGCCGCCCTGAGTCTCCGGAGAAGGGCGGCATATAAATTGAACTAATAAATAAATAATCAATCATCTCCTTTTAACAACCCCATAATCCCTTGTGGGGTGGAGTCTGGGCAACTGAACAGAGCTGAGTGTTTACTGGCCAGCTACCGTTCCTGTCACCAATGTGGAGTTATATTCTCAGCAGATATATTCTCAATGTGCCCAGAGAGAGAAATATCTGCATCTACCTAGGATCGAACTCACAGCCTCCAGGTTGTGAGATGAATGTAGCATGATCAATGGGAATGGGAAACTCAGGGGCACTGCTGAAGTTATTGATGATTCTATGAACTTGTTCCACATCCTTAGATAGAGATTATGTTTTGGATTTTTATAAATTGAAAACTGGGCAAACAAGACTCTATTTTATAGATTTTTTTTAATTTATTTTTTTAAAATTTGATTTATATGCCGCCCTTCTCCGGAGACTCAGGGCGGCTTACAATGTGCTCAGCAATAGCCTTCATACTTTTGTATATTTATACAAAGTCAGCTTATTGCCCCCACAACTGGGTCCTCAATTTACCTACCTTAGAAAGGATGGAAGGCTGAGTCAATCTTGAGCCTTGGTGAGATTCAAACTTGCAGTAATTGCAGGCAGCTGGTCTTAATAACCAGCTTAATAACAGGGTGCCTTAGACCACTGTACTACCAAGGCTCTTATTATCTATAAGAAGATAATAGAGGGGCATAGTGCCAGGGTGAGCCAAGTGATGATACAGCATCGCAACACAAACTCTTGTATGTAACTTCAGGGTGTAAGCAGTGTTTGTCTTGTGATATCAGGACTCATGTTTCTCATTTCCACACAATTGTGGTTAGCAAAAAACATGTGGAGGCAGTCCAGTTGCTGAGCAGCTTGATGCAGATGACATTAGATGGATAATAAATTTGAGCTGGAGCCATGAGGTCCTCCTCTCTATATCCTTTCTCTCTATATATATATATTAATCGTTTTAAAAATAGTAATATTTTAAACATTACAATTAAAAAGATATAAAAAATAATAGAAACTAAAAGAGAGAAAAAAGAATACAAAGAAAAAATAGAAAGTGCAGGAAAGAAAAAGTAGAAAGTAAAATAGAAAATAAAGAAAAAATAAGAATATAGTGAAGAAAAAGAATTTTAATAATTTAGTACCTTCTCCTAAAATACAACAAATTGTTTCTGCTTTCCATAGATCATCTCTTATCTGTAAACAAATCCTTAAAACTCATCTCTCTATCTTGATCGACAAAAGCCCTTTAAGGATTATCAGAGATAACAATATATCTACTTAATCTTGATCAAATAAACCAATTTTATATTCCTTCTTTTTATTTTTAACAAACTTGATCTTTAATTAAGTAATGTCCTAGGAATTTCTTTTCATTTTTTTTTCTTTGTCCCTTCTTACAAAATTCTTCAAAACTTTAACAAGCCTCTTTTGTAAGTTCAGTATAGGAAAATTATCCAGATCACTATTTTGGTTTGTTATTTGCATTATCCTTTTAAATATTACAACATCAGCTGTTTTCATTTGCATATCCAGTGTAGCATCTTTTTCCATATCATTTTTGTAGCCTGTCATTTCTACAACTTGTAAAATTAACTCTGGTTATTCACAAATATTCTTCAATATATCCCATGTTAAAGTACTTTGCTCCATTCTGTATTTGTAAGTCAAATTTAAGTGTTCTTCTTTAATTGTAATCTTTCATTTCTCTAGTGTCCAAATCCCATTTTATCATGTTTTTTTCCACCAAAGAATTCAAAACAGAATTTTGCCACAGGAAGGATTTTCATAATTAATTTCAAACCCTCATTTTAAATTCATCTGCTTAGTCTGTTTGTAACATTCGGCTGCTTAGTCTGTTTGTAACTTTCCAAAATAAAAATCTAATTGCCATTTATTTCCTTCTTCCATAAAGGCCCTGACTGGGGTTTGGGTGAAGATAGCATTCCCTCAATTCCCACAGCACTATACCCACTGGAGACTGGTGTCCTCATGAGAAGCAACTGTCTGGAACACTTGTGGGCAATCCCAAATCTTTTCCTCATCTGGATCTTTATTCTGCCATGGTAATTAACTCTCCTCTTAGTGGAGCTACCTTCTGTTCACCGTTTCTTCATATAGAGTCTATATACATTAGTTTATGTGGAGAAAGAGCTTGAAGGGACTAAAATTGTTCTTCTTTGGCCAGATGTCTAACAATATTATTTTTAGAACATTGATCCTGTCAAACTGAGTGTAGAGAAAATGTACAAATCTTACTGAAGAGATAAAAACCACGATTAAACTCCAAAAAGAAACCTAAACATCTAAATGTATGATAAGGCTGCATCAATTATGTTAATTTAAGCATTCCATACCCTCTTAAATTTTCAATTTTACATTCCTGACTTTTGGAAGCTATTTAAGTGAATGAAATTTGACTAACTCATTACAATTATAGTTGAC
Source organism: Pantherophis guttatus (assembly GCF_059756535.1). Lineage (NCBI taxonomy): Eukaryota > Metazoa > Chordata > Lepidosauria > Squamata > Colubridae > Pantherophis > Pantherophis guttatus. The sequence continues at coordinate 239,649,966 of NC_142064.1, forward strand.
TGGAACAGTGATAAACTAATTTCTAAACCTTTCTCCTTTCCTTTCCTCTTTTTATTCATTTTCATTATTGTTATTTTAAGTATTTTTACCCAACCCTGCAGCCAAAGAGGTTCTGTGAGTGGCTTACTAAAATCGGCAATAACATCTCAGATTAACAACAGCCATAATAATAATAATAATAATAATAATAATAATAATAATAACAACAACAACAACAACAACAACAACAACAACAACCAACAGCAAATGCCACCTCTGTAATGAGAAAGATGAGACAGTCGACCACCTGATCAGTGGGTCCAGCAAAATTTCACAAACTGACTACCTACAACGCCATGACCGTGTTGCTAAGATCATTCACTGGAAATTGTGCCAGAAGTTTGGATATGAGTACAGCAAAAACCACTGGGAACATCAGGTTGAGAAAGTTTTAGAGAATGAGAAACTCAAGATCTTGTGGGACTTTAGGATTCAGACTGACAGGCACTTGGTCCACAACACACCTGACATAACAATAGTTGAAAAGAAAAAAGTATGGTTCATTGACATTGCAATACCTGGTGATGCACGGATTGAAGATAAGCAGCAAGAAAAAAATCACAAAGTACCGGGACTTGCAAATTGAAGTTGAGCGACTGTGGAAGAAGAAATCGTGTGTTGTCCTGATTGTAATTGGAGCCCTTGGAGCAATACCCAAAGGGCTACCCCGCTATTTAGAAATTCTAAATTTACAGGACTTGAACATTTTGACTCTACAAAAAACCACCTTACTCGGAACAGCTTACATCCTCCGACGATACCTTAACAGTTCCTAGGTCCTTGGTTAGGAGTCGAGCTGCTGAGCTATTAACCAGTCTCAAAGGCTGTGAATCTCACTAAAGATTAAATAATAATAATAATAATAATAATAATAATAATAATAATAATAATATAATGGATGGGAGAAATAAACAGAAAACTGCAAGCCAACTCAAGAATGTTTCTCATTATATGAACTCTTGTGAAAAGAAAGAATTCCCAAACCACTGGTCTTACTATAGGCCCAAGAAGGTTTCCGATATTCTGGAACTTTCTCTATTATCTTCTGTTCCTAAAATGATGCAAAGCAAACATCTTTGCAAAGTTCAGTCTATTAATTGAGCAGTCACAGTAATTTATTGTATTAACTTCAGAGTTGTGTTAAACTTCAACCATTCTGAGACCTGGCTTGATTTCATTCTTCAGAACCATTCTCCTAGTACCACAGAGCAAGTCCTTTGGCTCAGACCAATCTTTGACCTTTTCTTTAATACCTTGGATTTCTCTCTGAAAGATTTTCTTGCCATTTGGAATCCATTCTCTGCCAGACCTTCAGACCAAAATTTCCAGTGGGGAGAACTTCAATGGGCATCAGAGGCAATTTAGTGAAATGCTTGATTGCGCAATGTATGGCTAGTTTCATTTGCCTTGATTTTGTATGTCTTTAAAAACTAGGCTGCAGCTGGCACACCAGAATGAATGGAACTGAAATGCAACACTCATCTTTCACTAGACATCATACTCCCTTTTTCATCAGAAAGGAAATGGAAAAACAATGGTTTCAAAAAGTCAACTGGAGAAGGAATATCAGACTAAGGATGAGGTCAAGAAGTTATATGAAGGTCTAGAACTTCCTATTGTGTGCTGTAGCTTTGGATTCAAAGGTACTGTGGATTCAGTGTCATCCCTGTAAAAAAACAAATTTATGGAGCCCTTCATATGTTGGAGCAGAACATTGTAGAAAAGAAGAAATGCTCCCATTTAAACCACTTACTGTCCAATGGATGATACAAAAGGAAACCAAACGAAAAGACTGAATTTGTGAGCAGCTGCAGTATAGTTAAATAAGCGTATGGATATGGCTGAAGAGCAAGAATGGGAGCAAGCATGGGGAGATAAGGGGATTGGTAGTCTCCACCCAGTAAAAACATTTGGGATTTACAGGGAAGGGGGAAAACAACTGAGGAGGGCAGGACACCGTACCAACTCAGAACAGAAGTGCAACAAAGCCGCATTTCAAGGAAGCAAATTGGTCGCGGGAAAAGATTGCCAGACTAGGGATCATTCTCCATATGAGGTGAGAAACCTTAACAAAGCTACTTATGGGATTATTCCCATATGGCAGTTTTTTCCCCTTTTTCTGAATTTGAATTAAGTTTTTTTGATGGATAACTTGAACGCTGCTTCAAATGGTCCATGTTCCTTTTTTTTTTTGACCCTTTTTGGCATAATTATGAAAGGGCTAAAAATCAGGTATTTTTTTTTAATCACACAATTTATAAAGGCCCATATTCTTATGCCAAAGAATTCTGCCCTTTGAAACTGCTCCATTAAGCTTAGTCAGGTTGATCAATAATGAGAGTGACTTGAAGACATAGAACAGCAACATCTATAGGTTCATTGATTCAATCTTAAACCAGCAAACAATCAATCCAAATATATTTGGATTTAATGTACCCTTTGGGAAGGATCCAATCCAAATCCTTACTTTCTTTATAAGCACATCTTTCAGTATTACCTGAGATGTAGCATTTCTCAAATGAAGATAATATGCCAAAATGTACAGGGAAGTTATACATGATCAAATACATATTACCAAGAATTCTAAGCAAATAACTACTGTAGATGTTGAATATTGCTGTATGAGTACGCTTGTTTTCCTTCTGAAATGCCAACTTCTGCATCTCCCTGACTTTAGAAGGTACTAAATAGACCTGAGTGTAGAATGATATTTTTTTGTGTCTGTTCTTGCACCTCTCTGGAGAAAATGAAGTCATCAGAATTCCTGAAATAATTAAAAAATGTCACAGTATGAATATTCATGGACTGGAATAGATCAGCCAATGGGGACTGAGCGGAGACATGGTAACAAGGTCAGCCAATGAATAGGCATGGTAACAGGCTCAGCCAATGAAGGCTGTTTAGAAACAGAAACTTAAGCTAGAAATCTGGGTGTGGCTTAGGCAACTGAGTCTGTTGCAGAAGCTTAACTGCCCTCTATAGAGGAGGCTCTCTTTGTATTAAGCTCTGTGCTCAGCTCTGAAATGAAACAAGTCTGGACTTGCATCTCTGCTGTACTGCTGCTTGTGTTTTGCTTGTAACTCAGGGGTGAAATGCTCCCGGTTCGGACCAGATCGCCCGATCCGGTAGCGATGGTGGCGGGTGGTTCGGAGAACCAGTAACAAAAATCTCTGCAGCCCCCGCCCCATGCTCAGCTGAGTCGCACGATCATCAGAGGCTTTTTTTTTTACTTTTAAAAGCATTTTTTCTACAACCTCTTTCGACGAAAAAATGCTTTTAAAAGTTAAAAAAAAAGCCTCTGATGATCGCGTGGCTCAGCTGGGATCCTCAGAGGCTTTTCAAAGCATTTTTTTCTGCAACTTCTTGGCCCAAGAGGTGGTAAAAAAAATGCTTTGAAAAGTCTCTGATAATCCCAGTTGAGTTGCCCGATTGGCAGAGAAGTATTTTTTAAAATGCCTCTCTGACGATCCCAGCTGAGTTGGGAACCACCACCACCACCAAGCCATGCCCACAGAACCGGTAGTAACACATTTTACATTTCACCCTTGTTGTAACTGCTACATTGGAAGAATCTTCTATAGTGGTATTGTACACTTATCTTCGTGTATTAATATGTATATTAAGAAGTTAATGAATCCAGATGAATCAGTTATCTATGTGTGCTTCTGGATTTAATTTTTTTGCAAGAAACTGATGAAAAAGATGGTACAAAATCTGCTGTTCAGTTTCCAGAGGTGCTGTAGAAAGAAAGGCTCTAGATTTTCCTAGAGTGAAAAAATAATTTACCCATCCAGCTTGTTATTCCTACAGATACTGCAATTAATAACAAGAAACCCTGAGATTTGTCCTTATATAGGCTGGAGCTCACCTGGAGGGAGAAGCTGACTCATTGGATTTAAAATAACATTTTTCCTTTCTTTCTGTAGAACTAAGAATTGATTGAAAGTACTTTTAAGGAGTTGAGAGAGAGCTGTTCTTTGATAGCATCTAAGGTACATATTAGATAAATAGAAAACTATTGGCTTTCTGATTGTGAGCAATTTCCCCTAGATTCAAAGGCTGATATTGAGGAGTTATGTAAATAGTACAAATTATTTATGAAGGACTGGCTCAGAGGCTACCAGAACCAAGAGCATGCCATTTCATAAGCTCCAAATTTCACATTATTTAACTCTTGTTCGAATATATTTACCACTTTGTGAAATTCTTCTGTATCTTGCATTACAGGCACCCGAATTAAAAACAATAACAACCAGATTCTTTGGGGATGGGGGCCAAATACACACTATTAGAACAGTTTTGATATCTTCATCTTTTGAGAAAGGTGCTTCATCCCAATTAACTCTTCCAACTGCCTTCTAAAACCAAGAAAGGCTTCCATACAGGATTGTGCACACAGTATAGGTTACATGTTGTGCTTGCCAGAAGGGTTGGATTACAGAGGTTGCATTTAGGGAAAATGATGCTCTAGAAAATACTAACGCTATACATTTGCTTCATATCATTATTCCTCTACTTGAAATACATGCTGAGAACTCCATGAAATTCAAAAACTAGGCAAGATTTCAGTATTAATAGCAATAGCACTTAGACTTATATATCACTTCACAGTGCTTTTACAGCCCTCTCTAAGCATATTGCCCCCAACAATCTGGATCCTCATTTTACCCACCTCAGAAGGATGGAAGGCTGAGTCAACCTTGAGCCTGGTGAGATTTGAACTGCTGAACTGCAGCTAGCAGTCAGCTGAAGTAGCCTGCAGTACTGCACTCTAACCACTGCGCCACCTCGGCACTCAATTAAACTGGTTTGTAAGCAATTGATCACTGGGCAAATGTAATATGCATATATCTAATATAATAAATTGTTTATTTATTTAAGAAGTACAGCAACAAGAATATCTCCCAGTTAACATGCTGAACTCTTTGAAAATATTTTGTCTCTCTTTTTCTCTCTCTCTTATCTATCTCTGCCTTAAATCTTATAGGAGACCACCATCCTATCTCAGAAAACGTCAGCAACCTCACACTTAACGTCTCATGCAAGAAGAGTGAAGTCTTATGACATCTCAAGACCATTTTAAATTTTGCATGGCACCCAAGAATGATAGAAATGATGCATTATTGATCCTTGGTATTTTATTTTATTATTATTATTATTTTTTATTATTTTTAAATTATTATTATTATTACCATATTTTTCGGAGTATAAGACACACTTATTTCCCCCCTAAAAGGGGGTGAAAATTTGGGTGCATCTTATACACCAAAACAGCCCCACCCACCCACTGGCCCCCACCCTTTGGCCTCTGCCTCCCAGCAATTTATCTCCTTGCAGCAAGCAGCAAGAAGAAACAGCCCATTTCAGCTTCAGCACAGCCTAATTAGCAGAAGTTGATTGTCTGTTGGATCAGCCTCCTGACCCTCAGCTGTTTCAGGCTTCAGGGATTGCCATTGCCTATTGCTGCGTGGGCTTCTGCTGCTTGCTGCAAGGAGGTAAATTGCTGGGACCAGATTTTTTTTTTCTTGTACTAATCAAGCTATGCTGAAAACGAAAATGAAAGTAAAGCAGGCTGTTTGCTGTTTGCTGCAATGAGGCAAAGTTGCTGAGAGGCAGAGGCACATGCAGATTTCTTTTTCTTGTTTTCCTCACCAAAAAAGGTAGGTGCATCTTAAGTCCGAAGTTCAGAGTGTCTTATACTCCGAAAAATACAATATTTTATTTTACTTTACTTTACTTTACTTTACTTTACTTTACTTTACTTTACTTTACTTTACTTTACTTTACTTTACTTTACTTTACTTTACTTTACTTTACTTTACTTTATTTTATTTACTTTTTTTCTACTCATGAGGTGTTAGATAATGTTGCACTTTTACAGCACTTTGGCTTTCCCCTACTTAGACCTTCCCAAAAACTGACAAATGTCTGGGAATGTCAATTTCCTTAATTCAGAAACCTGACATCATGCCAGACAAATCTTTTTTACATTCTTTGACAAAGTAACAAAATCAGTGGACCAGTGAAATGCTGTGGACATAATTTACTTGGACTTCAGTAAGGCATTTGATAAAGTAGACCACAACCTACTACTTGATAAGAGAGAAAAATGTGGGTTAGGCAGCATCACCACCAGATGGATTCGTAACTGGCTGAGCAACCACACTCAACCTTAAGTTCCATTAAGTTCCTTAATGGAACTGCATCTATATGGGGGGAAGTATGCAGTGGGGTACCCCAAGGCTCTGTCTTAGACTCTTCAATATCTTCAATGATTTAGATGAGGGGATAAAAGGGGGACTCCTTTTCTTTTTACTAACATTTCAACGGGAGTAACTATCCCCGCTGCAAGAATCAGAAAGAATTGTAAAAAGTGGTAACTCTTTAGGCAAAAACAGCCTGAGTTTCATACACTATAATAATCTTTCTGTAAACATGATATGCAAGTTTACACAATCCTGTTTTATACTGTGGTCTGTATAGAAACTGGAATATATAAGCATAATGCGCAAAGATAGTAGAAAGGACTATTGTAGTCAAATGGTAACCAAAGAAGTAGATTATTCTATGGAATCCAGGAAAGAAAAAGAGAATATAATGGTTTTTTTGAACAGTGATGAACAGGCTAATGCAAATTTTATGGCATTCCTGTCTTTGACTCATACAGTTTTTAGATCTCTTAGAAAAAAGGGTTTTTTTTCATTGTTCACCTTGATTGCTTTTAAAATTAAATCATACAATGAAAGAAATGGCAGTGTTTTGAATCTCTCTGATTTGTATTTACAAAGTTGTTTTACTTCTTCTCCATAGCAACTTCATGATTTTCAGAAATCTCTACATTTTGTATTTGCTGTTACGTTTTAAGATCAAGATTGTAGCTTTAATGTTTGACAGTTTTAACCAAATTCGTTTTGTGTTCATTTCCAATTCTGCATGGAAGCCTTAAGTAGCAGCAATATTAACATCTTGAACAGGTCTCCTGATTTCAAACTTCTTTGCAATTATAAAGTTTTACCCATATTCATAGGACATTCGGTATAAGCTACTTGCCGTCAACACATGATGGTCTATTCCGTGTTGTCCCAGCCACTTTCCCCGGTAGACAGGAACACTTTACTGTCTGTGATCTCTCCTCAATTCGATTCTTATTACAACATCTGTGTGCTGCTATAACTTCACATGTTCCTCCTTCTGAAAACAAAGGAAAAACATAATCACTATGATTGCTCTGGGTTGCAAAACAATGATCTAAATACTTTGTATTTGGGTGGAGTTAAAAGACAGGATTTCAAAAATGTAACCTCTACATACAATACAATACAGTACAATAAACTCACAATAAGATGTGTTTATTCAAAAATACTGAATCTAGAAAGAGATGCAAAGAAAGTGAAAAAAATAATGTTACTATCTCCAATCTTCTCCAATCTTCTGAACTCTTAGGGAACTATACAATCATGCACATATAGGTGTGTCTTCTCTATCTGCAACCTAGCTATGAACTGACTCTTTGTTTAATATCCAGGAAAATCACTGTTTTATCTTTTTAATATAAAGAGCCATGGCACAGTAGTTAGAATGCAGTATTGCAGATTGACTCTGCCCACTGCCAAGAATTCAATCCTGACTGGCTGACTTGAGTCTTCCATCCTTTTGAGGTTGGTGAACTAAGGACCCAGATTGTTGGGGGTAGTATGCTGACTCTCTAAGCATATTGCCTTTACAGCTTTACAGCTTAGAGAGGGCTATAAAGCACTATGAAGTGGTATATAAATCTAAGTGCTATAAACCATGATTTTCTGTCCATCCTTGGTACCAAAGGCAAATTGTGCTTATATACCGTATGATCAGTGGTGACATTCAAATTTTTTTACTACTGGTTCTGTGGGCGTGGTGTGGCTTGGTGGGCGTGGTAGGGGAAGGATACTGCAAAATCTCCATTCCCACCCCACTCCAGGGGAAGGATACTGCAAAATCCCCATTCCTACCCCACTCTGGGGCCAGCCAGAGGTGGCATTTGTTGGTTCTCCGAACTACTCAAAATTTCCATTACTGATTCTCCGAACTACTCAAATTTTCCTCTACTGGTTCTCCAGAACCTGCTGGATTTCACCCCTGCATATGATCCTAACCCTATCCACAAGGAGAGGAACTTGAACTTGAGATACATCTCCACCATCGCAAAAAAAAGTGAAGGTAAGAAAAAACTCAAATCTGCATACATGTATATGCTTCTATGCCATTCTCAAAATCCTCACCTTGTAAACCTGGAGTTGCAGTGACATCAGAAACAAGTCCAAGAGCCCCCAACCCACTATATGAATATGTAGATATGTAAATAAATCTGCTAGAAGTTACACTTCAAAAAAAAAGAAGTACAGGATGAAAGCAAATTTTGTTATCTAAAGACATAAATACTAGTTGAAAATTAATTGCCAGTAAATTAATTAATGGATTGGATGGCCCTGATTGTCAGCAACATACTCTCTGAGATCCTGCTCCTGAAGAATTGGGAATGAATGTGAAACTGGGTCATAAGAGACAAGCTGAGGATTCAGCTGGTGTTCTGGCTCTCCTATCATTCATTGAAACTTCTTAGGGGCTCTGATTTTTGGACTGCTGGTAGAGCACCCCAACTTTTTGTTGGTAAGGAATTTCAGTCTCTATTTCCTGAGGTCTAAGGCCCAGGAGTTCATTGCCTTCATGGCAACCATGAGCTAATCTCAGGAAATCTGCAGCCCAACACATATACCTGGTCTTATGTTAGATCTTGGTCGTGTCTCAAAGATGTTACATGGATTTCTATCACCTCCTTGCTATGGTCAGATCCCACCTAGTTTAAAATAATATGGATTACTACCTAGGACCTTCATGGAATGAACGGATCCATTCAGATGATCTGCCCCAAACATCTAATGGGCTGGGATGATTTCCAGGGAGTGTTTGAGGCCATATTAGAGTTAATCTCTAATATCTCATGAGGAATAAGAATTCCTGTCTGAAATCCTGAGCATACAATATGGCCATCAGTGCAGCCAGGATTGAATTACATGAACTAGATGGACGGCTTTGATATTATAGCATTTTCACATTGCTTAGGTTTACAAATCAAGGCAAAGTCTTGCCATATCATAGGTTCAGGAATCTCCAACCCTGGAAACTTTACCATTTGTGGAGTTCAACTCCCAGAATTCCTCAGCTCAGTGTAGTTCAGTAATTCTGGGAGTTAAAGTCCACAAGTCATAGTTGTCAAAGTTGGAGATCCCTGGGTTAGATAGCAATAGCAATAGCATTTAGTCTTACATACCGCTTCAAAGTGCTTTACAGCCCTCTCTAAGCAGTTTACAGAGTCAGCCTATTGCCCCCAACAATCTGGGTCCTCATTTTACCGACCTCGGAAGGATGGAAGGCTGAGTCAACCTTGAGCCTGGTGAGATTTGATCTGCCAAACTGCTGGCAGCTGGTGATCAGCAGAAGTAGCCTGTGGTACTGCACTCTAACCACTGCATCACACGGCTCATAAATGTAGAGATAGTTCTCGACTTACGACCATAATTGAGCCCAAAATTTCTGTTGCTCAGTGAGACATTTGTTAAGTAAGTTTTACCCCACGTTTCGACCTTTGTTGCCACAGTTGTTAAGTTGGAATAACTTCTTGTCAGTTTGAGTGTACACTAATCGGCATACATTAAAAAAATGAAATTTTGTTGCAAGCGAATCACCATCTTTTTTGCCACAGTCATTAAATGAATCACTGCATTTGTTAAGTTAGTAACATAGTTGTTAAGTGAATCTGACTTCCCCCTTGACTTTGCTTGTCAGAAGGTCACAAAAGGGAATGATGTGATGCCAGGACACTGCAATCATCATAAATGTGAATCAATTGCCAAGCCTCTGAGTTTAGATCATGTGACTGTGGGGACGCTGCAACAGTCATAAGTGTGAAAAATGGTCATAAATCACTTTTTTCAGTGCTGTTGTAAATTTGAACAGTCACTAAATGAACTCTTGTAAGTCGAGGACTATCTGTATGGCTACAGATAAGAATGAAACCACATACTACAGTATGAGCTGAGGTGGCGCAGTAGTTAGAATGCAGTACTGCAGGCTACTTCTGCTGACTGCCGATTGCCTGCAGTTTGACAATTCAATTCTGACCTGCTCAAGGTTGACTCAGCCTTCCATCCTTCTGAGATCAGTAAAATGAGGACCTAGTTTGTTGGGGGCAATATGCTGACTCTGTAAATCACTTAGAGAGGGCTGGAAAGCAATGTAAAGCGGTATATAAGTCTAAGTGCTGTTGCTATTGCTACTACAGTATGCAGAAGTTTTATACTTCCAGTGCTTTAGGCAAATACCCTTACTCCATAATTAATGATTAGTTTGTCTGCACTTGGTGCCTTAAAACGGTGAGATTGTTGCATATTTACATAATGGTTATCTTTGGCCTGAGAACCACAGATTCCCACCTCACCCCCTCATCTGTTGCAAGTACACAGAGCTGCAGGAAAAGCTGCTGAATTGGTTATTAGCCACTTGGTAAGGAAAACTATTGGTTCAAAGTGTCCTATCAGCTGACAGAAACCCAAAACTTTGAGCACTAAGTGCCAGAGTCCATAATGCATATGTAATGCTTAAGTGTTTTCATGCGCAACTTTAAAAGCAAACCATGTAACCCGATGCCAAAATGAGCTATACAAAGATAATGTTGGAAAAATGAAAAACTGAGCAAAATTGATGGATCTACCAATTCCTTCCTGTGCTGGATATATTTCAAACTATGCAGATGATCAATATCTCTTTGGAAATATCAGAGCAATTAAGCGATATCAGAATCTCTTTTGCAACTCCTTAATGTCACCTGTGTCACAATGACCTTATTGGGGATGGGGGTTGGTTGGTTTCCATGTTTGATGTATTGTTCTTGTGATAAGCTGGCCTTTCGAAAAAAAGAAGGTGGAACCAGCCCAGCCACTTTAAATGTCATATCCTAAAACTGCTTGCTAAGAGTCAACCCCTAATGTTTGTAGTAAGCTTGATGTAATTTTAAATATTCAAACCTTCAGCTTTCAGGGTTGAGTCAATCAAAGCTGGTTAATGTCTGTTAAGGTAAAAGACTTTAGGTCATGCTCTCAGGGGGTTCAATATTGATGAGTTTGCAAACTGAAAGCAAGATAGACCACGAGGTTAATATTTAATTCTTCTCATCAAGAACAGTTTCCTGTATGGCACAGAAACAGCTTTAGTTGTCTCTGACCCAACTCTTTCTGGGAGCTTTATCAAAGCCCATAGCATTCTATTCCATTTAAACCTCTTGTAGCAGAAATGCAATCTGAAAGAATTAACATCTCCTGAGATCCAAGCTTTGAATTTTACAGAAAAAAATGTATGTAAGATCTGTTCATCCAGTCTCATCCGTTGACATTAAAAGGGAGTTAATTGTTATGGTTAGCATCAGAACCTTCAAGGTATCAAGCCCAGTAATGTTCTCTAAGATCATCTGCAATTAGACTTCTTAACTGTTATTTTTGTTGTTGCTTTCTTTTTCATAATATGCGAATAGGAAAAAGTGGGTGAGACGGCTCAGTGGTTAAGATGCTGAGCTGGTCAGCTGGAAAGATGACAGCCTGGATTTGAAATTCAAGCGCTTTGCAACGGGTTGAGCTCCTGTTACTCACCCCAGCTTCTGCCAACCTAGCAGTTGTAAAACATGCAAATCAGTAGTGGGTTTCACTTATCTTCTCTACCGGTTTGGAACTGTGAGCTTGTGCATGGCGCTTCTGTGCATGCGCAGAACCTTCTGCGCATGCACAGAGCGTCTGTGATGAGGTCCGGGTGGGTGGGCAGAGCCTCCCGCCACCGCCATTACCAGTTTTCCCGAACCGGGGCGAACTGGTAGAAACCCACCACTGATGCAAATGTGAGTTGATAAACAGGTTACTGCATTCCATATTTTCATGCTGGGAGCATGATGGTGGAAATGTCTTTCAGACAACGCAGGCTCCCTTGGTTGAGAATTAGAGATGAGCACTGCCCCCCCATGAGTTGGGGTGGACAGGAGAAACCTTTAAACCTTTACATAGGGAACATTTGTTATTGTTCAATTGCTAAGTGATGTCTGACTCTTTGCAACTCCATTGACCATAGCATGCCAGGCCCTCCTGTTCTCCACTGTCTCCCGATGTTTGCTCAAATTCATGCTCCTTGCATCGAGGACACTATCTAACCATCTTATTCTCTGCTGTCCCCTTCTCCTCTTGCCTTTCTCTTTCCTAACATCAGGGTGTTTTTCCAATGTGTCCTGTCTTCTCATTTGGTGGCTAAAATATTTCAGCTACAGCTTCAGTATCTGTTCTTTCAAAGAACAGTCAAGGTTGATTTCCTTTAAGATTGACTGATTTGATCTCCTTGCAGTGCAAGGGACTCTCAAGAGAATTCTCTAATATCACAATGTGTAAGCATCAATTCTTCGGCGTAAAGCCTTCCTTATGGTCCAACTCTCACAGCCATACATTACTATTTGGAAAACCATAGCTTTAACTATATGGACCTTTGTTGGTAAACTGATGTCTCTACTTTTCAATATGATGTTTAGGTTTGCCATAGCTTTCCTCCCAAGGAGTAAGCATCTTAATTTCATGGCTGCAGTCACCATTTGCAGTAATCTTGGAGTTTAAAAAAAAATAAAATCTCTCATTGCTTCCATTTCTTCCCCTTCTGTTCTGTAGGAACCCTTCAAAGCTGGAAGGAAAAATTTAGGAAACCAAATATTTTCATTCAACTTTGCTGCTAGGAATTTTTATATGCCTCAGCAGGTGCTGTTTTTCTATACATGTTGTAAAATGTATACACTCAGTTATTCAGATTCTAGTTATTTCATAGTTTCATCGTCAGATGTTTGAAATGTTGTAATTTGTTTGCGAATTGTTGACTGTAACACACTTTAGAAGCTTCTGGGAAGTAGGCATATGACATATCATGAATATATGAATGACATATCATTCAGAATGGTTCTATAAATACATTTATACTTAGTACAATATTCTGCTCGCTATAGTAGAATCCTGTGTCATCTTTACATGCCTGGTATCAAGGGTCCAAGGCTGAGGTCATTAGAAAGCCTGGTTAATAGATGCTGGAACACTTGCTTAACAGAGAATAGCACTATAGTTGAAGTGATGTCTAATCCAGTTAACAACAACAACAAAAAAAAAAAGGAACCTAAGAAGAGAACTGAATCATAAAACAGCTTTTTTTAATAGAATAACAGAATAATAGAGTTGGAAGGGACCTTGGAAGCCTTCAAGTTCAACCAGGTGACTCAACCAGGTGACCCTCTACCATTTCAGACAAATGGTTGTCTTAAAAAAACTCAGTAAAGAAGCACCCACAACTTCTGAAGGCAAATCATTCCATTGATTTTCTGTCAGGAAATTTCTCCTTCGTTCTAGGCTGCTTCTCTCCTTGATTAGTTTCTATCCATTGCTTCTTGTCCTGCCTTCAGGTGCTGTGGAGAATAGGTTGACCCTCTTTTCTTTGTGGGAGCCCCTTAGATATTGGAACAGTGCTATCATGTCACCCCTAGTTCTTTTTTCATTAAACTATGCATTCAAAGTTTTTAAAATTGCTGTATTATACAAAATGAAAGGGAAATAAGATACGTGTTACCAGAAGTGGTATTCAGCAGGTTCTGACCAGTTCTGGAGAACCGGTAGCGGAAATTTTGAGTAGTTCGGAGAACCTGTAAATACCACTTCTGACTGGCCCCGCCCCCATCTATTCTCTGCTTCCCGAGTCCCAGCTGATTGGGAGGAAATGGGGATTTTGCAGTAACCTTCCCCTGGAGTGGGGAGGGAATGGAGATTTTTACAGTATCCTTCCCCTGCCACGCCCACCAAACCATGCCCACCAAGCCATTCCCACAGAACTGGTAGTAAAATTTTTTGAATCCCACTGCATGTTACACACACACACACACACACACACACTTGTATAAACATACACACTATGCACACATATACTCTGCTTCTGAGTATGTATATGCATAGATGTACAAAAACATATATAAGCTTTTAAATATATACAAAGACACATACTCACACAGAGACAGCTTTTAAACATGGCATTAATGCTTGACCATATGGAATGATACTGATCAGTCTTTCCACTTCAGCAATGAACAAGCCAGTTTGTAAGTGGAGAGTGAATACGAATAATCAATTCATGGTTGTAAATCCAGGATTGTATCATTTTTCTATTACAAAAGAATAATATTTTTGTTGTGTCCCATATCTGGTAAATCCATAGTCCTTTATATGGTGATAATTTCTAATTGTTTGGCATACAATTCACAGTTACTTTCACATTTTTATAACATGTTATTCTTCTCAAAATTATTAAGGACAGTAAATACAAATGGGACAATGGGAAGTCCTTATCAAATGGATATATTTTCCCTCCATCATTTGATATTTCCAGAACAATAAAATTGAGAGCAAAAATTAAAATAAAACATTCTGTATACAGACTTGTATTTAACCTGATTCAGTTAAAAGATAAAGGAACATAAATGAAAATATGAAAGATGTTGAATTAGCTTCATGTACATATAATAAAGAGGTTACGTAATCTTTATTTATATATTTGTTAAACAGAATTTATCTGTTTGGAGCCATACTCGGAGCCACTAATATAGTCCTTCAAATGTCCATCTTAATTCTATACTTTAATTGCCTAATAAAAATACAGTAGATTTTCAATAGTCCAAATCACAGTTCAACACCGATAGTAATTTTAAGAGTTTTTAATACTGCTAATGCATCTGGACCAAATGTAAAATCAAAAACTCTTTTAATCGAATATTCTGTCATTCCACAATTTTAGACAATCAAGATTCTTCTTGAAAAGAGTTCAGTTGGTTTAAAGTACTATTACTATTAGTAATAAGGGACAAAATTATACTTCTATCCCAACACCATGTAGGTAGGACATGTGATCTTTAATGTTGGGCATACAATTGATATTTATTATTTACTTGTAGTATTTATAAACCAATTTGACAAGGACTCCAGGAGGTTTATTATTCTAATAAAACTCCATAAAACTAGCCATAAGCACACCCATGAAGAGACAGCATAAATTCTGGTGTCCTTATTTTTTTTAAAAAAAATATGCCATAATTGACTAACATTAATAAAAAAAAAAATTAAAATCTGTGAGAAAAAGTCCAGTGTTGACCACCTTCCTGGATGTCATAGAGAATGGTGTAGTCTGATTCTCCAGAGATATGCAGGATAAAGTAAAAAGCCTCGTGCTGCTCCCATGGGATTGATTGATTATTTATTTATTTACTTTTGAAATTTCTAGGCTGGTCCAAACTGTCATGACTCTGGACAGTTCACAAAACAGTACAGCAAAAATGCACAAAGCCTAAAAAAAAATGATCCAAGTCTGGAAAATCAACAACCACTCCAAAACACCCATCCAAAGGGTCCATCATCCAGTCTAACCTACGCCTGGGGAACGATAGCTTTAATGGCTCATTTATGTAGGGCCAGT
This sequence comes from Pantherophis guttatus, assembly GCF_059756535.1. Lineage (NCBI taxonomy): Eukaryota > Metazoa > Chordata > Lepidosauria > Squamata > Colubridae > Pantherophis > Pantherophis guttatus. The sequence goes on from NC_142064.1 coordinate 239,665,563, forward strand.
GGTTGGAGGAATATGGGATTTTGGATCCCAAGATATAACATATCATCTCTGTATAAAAATAGGTTGTGTTTAAGTCCAAGTTCTTTAATGCCCAGATTGCTCTTAAATACCTGATATGATGGCCCGGGGATTCCAATATTACACTAAATATATGAGATAGAAGGCATCCTTGACAAGATTCATCAGACATCTTGAAAAGTGAGGACACAATTCCCTCTCTTGTCTCAAAGGTGATTTTTCAAAAGGCAGCTGGGCTTTGTTTTTGAAGTAAAATGTCTTCAAGGAAAAACAAAGTCCAGTTGCCTTTTGAAAAAGCATCTTTGGGACAACTATGACCTGGATGATTGAGAATCTCCATAGACAATTCCCTCTCTTCTTTCCCTGCCTAAAGGATAAGAATACCAAGTTTCAGTGCTTGAAACACTGAATTTTAATACAAAAGAAGTTAGACAGATCTTGTTCCAAAGGTTTCTTCTGGGATCAGTGAGACACCCCCCACCCTCTACATACCCCACCAATTTCAGGATACTGAATTTCAAAGTTGAAAGTTGTACAATATTATCCCAGGCTTATTGCCCCTTCATAAAACCAGATTGTGCAGGAGACATAAAATGTCTTCCAGTGTTTCTGTCAAAATTTTGGCACCAACATTTAACAAGGAAATTGGACAGCACCTTGTGCAATCTGTAGACTCTTTAACAGCTTTCAAAAATCAGTAATATAAAATTCCTTGTAGGAATTTGGGGAAAAAAATGTTCAAAACAGCAATAGATTTATAAACAATATATTTCTTATATCACCCAATAGGATGACCACTGGGACTTGAAGTTTTTCCTATTTTCATAGATTTTATAGAATCTATTATTTCCTGAAAAATTACATGCAGCTAGAGTGACCATATAGTGCTGGGTAGTTTTTGGAAGAGGTATATTATTTTTAAAATGATTGTTTTCATTCTGAGTGATCTTTGACTCATTATCATGAATTTAAAGTAAAACATTAAAAAGTGCTGATTAGATCATAAAGGAGAATATTTGTAGCTCAGGGTTGAAATGTGGAGTCCTTGGTGCTCTCTGAGCTTGGTTGTTTCTTGCAGACATTTCATTACCTAAAATACTGTAGGTAACATCATCAGTGCACAAATATCTGCAAGAAAACAACCAAATTCAGAGATCACCAAGGATCCCTCAGTTCACAATCTGTTTGTCTGTCTCTACTGTACACATTTTAAATTGTCTTTTAAAAAATTGATTCTTTCTCCTAGTTCTGGGTTAGACTGACATCATTTGTGTGCCGCTGTTTTGTGCCCCTCTGTTATGTTCAGTTTTGTATTAATTTTTTTTCTTGATATGTAAGCATTGCATTGGTTTTAATTGTATGTTGTGCAGAGTCTATGCTGAGTGAGCCAGTATTTATAAACCTAAATTGAAAATAATAATAAATAAATAATCCTGGGCATCTTTGGTAGTAGAAGTAATATTACTTTATTGCTGCTGTTTCAGGTGATAGTCTTATAATTTACCTCAGGGGTGTCAAACTCCCGGCCCGCGGGCCAGATGCGTCACATGTTGGCCCCACCCCTGCCTGGTTTAGCAAAGGGGAAAAAAATCCCAATACGTCACATGACGCCGCCGTGACAACACGAGTTTGACACCCCTGATTTACCTAATATCCTCTTTTCTCAAAATCTTTGCTAGGGAAAGAACAAGATTACTTCATCCCTTTTGTTTATATTGCTAATAAGCTTTATTGAATGGTTTGCACTTCTCAACCGTTTGTGAAGACAGATCTGGAAATGCCATTTTCTTCTTTGCATTTGATTCTGGCCATTCTCCTTGCTATAATTAATGCAGGACATTATCCCTACTCTATATTTTTAAAATCTTACAGCAATAAGGTTGAGCTTCTATAGTGAATGGAAACAAACCCATGTCATAAGCAGTTTCAATTTCTAACTTGCACTTGAGCCGCAGTTTAAAAAATGAAATAAAAATCTCATATATAAATTTCTTTGTTAAAGACTGCTACAATAGATCCTGCCCGGCACTATAAAGAATATTAAAATGATGTTTTTTTTAATGAAAATTGAATATTTCAATAGATCACCCCACCTTAAAAAACGATTGTTTTTCTTTTTTCTTTTCAAAACTGTTTCAGTATTGGTGACATATTGCCATTTAGAATTTTCAAGCCAGGTAATTCTATTTCATGTGAATTCATCACTAAACTTCTAAATCAACTTCTGCTGATTTCTCTGTTCCACTAGAAAATCAAGTCTTTGCTTCACAGCCCTCCTGCCTGCCCCATTTCATTTCTTCCACTGTGGTTTTTATCTGTATGAATTCAGCTGGTGCTCTAACTCCATAAAAATGGGGAAGAACTGTTAAAGTCACAAGTGATCTACAAGCAAAACTTTCTTTTGCCCTAACTTTCCCTGTAACCTCGTCTTGTGGATTAAGAAGAATAACGTTCAGATTTTCTTTGGCTTCCAGAAGCTTTGATGAGGATAGGGGCATTTCTTCTCCAAGTTTTCTGCCTTCACAGCCTCATGCCATAATTTATCATCCCAGAACAGTAATTTAAATGATGAAGGACAAAGGGGGCTTTTTTTGCATACAAATTAAGCAATGGGACTTGTCAAAAGATGAGAAAATTACCCCTTAACTTGCTAGAGTATTGAGTTTGTACATTCAGCATCTTGCTAAATTAATCAAAATTAATTTTCAGCAGAAGGCATTCAACAGAATGTATTGGACATTGGGTCATGTACACCCTGGATACATTTTCATTAGTGCCAGTATATGTTCGTTTTGTTTGTTTTTCTTGTGATGGATTCTTTGGAACAAGGCACATTTCTCAAGCCGAAGAATAAGAAGTCTAGGAATTAATACTGGAAAGAGCAGAGGTCAAATATTTTTTTTTCTAATCACCAGCTGATCATGGCAGATTAGGTTAGTCCTATGATGCTAACATAAGTAGCTATGATTATTTTGAGAAAAAGAAAAGGATAGGTGTCAGGGTTCCAAGTAACACCTCCAGTGAAATCAAACCCCCCAAGCTTGAGTTTCCTCAAAGCTAATTTTTATTAGAGATGTCATATTGGCACATCTGGGAAAACCCGAATCTGAGAGCTTCCGGGTTTTCCTCACCCACGAGAAAGGTCAAGTCCTTGTCCATCACCCACATGTCCATCACACGAACCAATCAGTACCCTCCGGAACAGAAGATACCTCCTCATAGTTCTCAGTCCAGCTGCAGGGCACGACGGCCTTGACTTTCTAAAAAAAAATGTTATTTTGACTACATATCATCATCACTCCATACAATCCCCCCTCCCATTTTCCCACAGTAGAATTTGTGGCAGGCCTCAAGGCTCAAAGGTGAAAAGATGGCTTCCAGGTCTATCAATAGACTTGGGTGAAATGGAAGATTTTATCATTCAACTTTATTTCAAGTGGCTGAGAGTTATTATGTCAGTGATCAATTAGTCAGCTTCGTACCAGCAAGTTCAAAGAAAATGTCAGTCAAAAGGTGGCAGAAAAAGCAATGAGTTTCAATTGTTATGGTGTGAGAAAATAAAATTTCTTGTGAGATGGACAGCTATATGATAAACAAGCAAACAACATTCTTACACCAATGGTTTCGTTCGGCTTCAGTCTAAATTACAATAAGGATTTTTATCTATCCACTTCATGTTGAGTTGCAAAGAGAGTTCTGCCAAGTCTGAACCTAATAAAGGAAACAGTGTTTGAACCAAGTTTGAACTTAGTAAAGATAACAGTATGTAGTCTGGCAAACTGAGCTCTGGCTAAGCATTGTGTATGAGCGGGCTTCTTTAACTTTAACCATCAGCAGCCTGTGGTCTCATTTCAGTTCAATCCCACATCATAAAATAAATTCTGATACTTTTTTCCTCTCAAAGCAGAAAACAGAGGCAGGTAGAGAGATTGCACTGATTATAATCCAAAGAAATTCTAAAGGAACTCTAATGATCTCTGAGAATGTATTTTAACAGGAAGATTTTTCACAAGGGAGAAAAATGCTCAAGAATTTGAAACAAAGTGTAGCCTTCCAATAAGTAGAAGAAGGCCAAATATTTATGGTAGCTGCTAGGCTGTTGACATGTTTGGGGTTCTTTTTAATTCATTTTCGGTGCCACTAGTCCTAATATGTTTGTCTTCTTTCCCCCTCCCCTTTAAACAGTGAAGGAATATGGAACTTTTTAATATAAAAGAACAGCCACAATGACTCAGAAGAAAGGGGAAATTAAAGAGTTATAAATGTTTATTCTAGTTCGTAGGCTTCTAAAAATGGATTATTGATTCAAGTGTTTTGCAACTTCCACAAAAACATTATTGTCCCTGTCATAATGCCTATTAAGGGACTTGTATAAAATGTGCATTATTGACCTCATACATCGTAAACACACTAACAATTTGAAATGTTGTCAAGAAAAATGGTAGGGTATCCCTAAACATTTCATAGTCTGTAAAACAGTTCAGCTCCCGGCTGTGAATAAGTAAATTGAAAATCCTCCCTTGGCATGGAGAATGGGGTATGCTGGCCCTTGGTAAAGAAATGTTTTGAAAAGTGTGGGATTTCCTCCCCCACCCTTCAACATATGGGAATTTTAGGTTCTTATTCCATCTTTGGTTGCTGCAACTTCTGCATTTTACAGCATGGCAAAAATATTTATCTGGGTAGGTGAAAAATCTGCCAGAAGATTTAGATTTAGAAGGTAGAGTTAGCATTCTAGACAAAGCAGAAAACACACAGCCTCTTTTAAAGTAGTCATCCAAAACTATGTGCTAACAAAAGAAAGGTACAATTCCTGATCAAATACTTTCAGTGCAACACATTCAGGACCATGTATTAATTAAGAAGCTAATTACTATGTTCATACTATTATTTAGGATATAATCATTGTGAATCCTGAGGAGAAAAAATACAGCATCTTAAAAGTGAAGAGCGGATTGCAAAACACTCCCTTTCTTGCCCATTATCAATGCAGTGCTCTTCTAACTACGGATGTGGACTGCCCCAAAGGAGGCAAGAGACTTTATCTCCCCACATCACCTGCAAAAGCAACAGATGTCTTTAGCATCCATTAGTTTGGAAGCTCGTGGGAGGAGATTGTGAGTGTGATATATTGTATGGAGTTCAATTCTCCCGCAGAGGAACATAATAAAATAATCTGGGAACAATCACCTGCCACCCAGGCCTAATTTATATTAATACGTTTATGACTTAGGTTGGAATTTTACGGTCCCTAAGGCAGCATTTTAGGAGACAAGACGCCAGCCTGGAAGAGGAAAGTTACCCCACATGGGCATCTGCAGCTAATCATAACAACAAGAAAGTGGCAGCATGCCCATGATGACATCATCATGCAAACAGCACAATCATACTTGCATTCTGACATCTGACACAACTACAGTATGCAAATCATGTCAGAGTATATTCATGAACTGGATTAGGGCATAGCAACAGGTCAGCCAATGGGGGACTGTTTGGTAACTGAAACATAGTATTTATTGTATGGGGCCATACGAGACAGTTTGGAGCCTGGGCGTGGCTTAACTGTTCTGTATATAAGCTTGAGGGCACTAGATTCTCTCTCATCCATTTTGCCTTCTCCATTTTGTGCTTCCATTTTGTGCTGTGTTTGTACTTGCTATTTCTCTTCCCTACAACGTGGAAAAACCTACAAGGGTATTGTATGCCTTATGTGTTGTTATGTTTATAAATACGTTTTGAATTCTGTTTAATAGTCTGCTTGTGTGGGCTGCAACAAACTCTGACAAGTCATAGCATTTGCAGAATGACAGCACACACATCTTCTCATTTGCTGTCTGTGGATGACCACTTGAAGGAAGGTGGAGATATGGCTGGAGTTGGGCAAATGATGAGCTGAAGAGCTCAGTCTCCCAACCCTCATGGCAAGCAGATAAGGATTGTCTTCTCACATATTCCCTCCATTCCCAAATAATTTAATGCCTTAATTCTTTGAATTATACCATCTTTCCTCCAATTCATTGTGGTTTTTTAAAAATGTTAACACAATTTTTTTTCACACTCATGGATGTAACACTAGAGGAAGGAATATTCATTGAAAATTTAACTGAAAGTCTGAACACTTGAAAATAATAACATTTATATCTCTATTGTAAAGCCATTTTACCAAGCCATGTCACAAATAGAAATATGCATTCCGTGAAAGAAATCAGCATGAGTTTATTAAGAATTAAGTCATAATAAAGCAACCTAATCTTCTTTTGGACTGAATAATCCATTTATTTTTTTTCTTTTTGGAATTATCGACATTTTCTAGAGAAGAGCAACCAACATGCCAAGCTGATAAGGGAATTGAAATATAAACCTATGAAGAACAGTTGGAAGTGTTGGGTTTATAGTAGTGTAGGTCAGGGGTGAAATCCAGCAGGTTTTGACAGGTTCTGTAGTTCGGAGAACTGACAAATACCGCCTCTGGCTGGCCCCAGAGTGGGTTGGGAATGGAGATTTTGCAGTATCCTTCCCCTGCCACGCCCACCAAGCCATGCCCACCATGCCACACCACGCCCACCAAGCCACGCCCACAGAACCGGTAGTAAAAAAAATTTGGATTTCACCACTGGTGTAGGTGGCATAGTCATCTATTCCCAGATTGATGATACCAAAATAATGGATTATGCATTGTGATGTCTAACCTCTATCTCTGAATTGTGACACTGCAGGGGAGTACACAAGGGATAGAATTTGTATCATATCTTATATTTCATCAGTTGCCCCTCTTGTCCCTCTTCATGGATGTCTATGATTGGGTAAGTTTATCTTGGAGAAGATAGAAGACATGATAGCTGCCTTCAAGCAGTGGTGGTATTTAGCCGGTTCTATCCGGTTTGGGTGAATCAGTAGTGGCAGCTGCGGGAGGCTCCATCCACCCACTCAGATGTCATAATTTTTGCTGCTCTGCACATGCACAAAAGGCCCTGCACATGTGCACAGGTAGTGCGTGCGATCACTCACATTTGCGAACTGGTAGCAAAGGTAAGTGAATACCACCCCTGCCTTCAAGTATCCAAAAGTTTGTCATGTAGAAGATGGAACAGAATTGTCCCAGAGGAGAGGACAAGAAACAATGGGTTTAAATGACAATGTGGTAGAGCTTAATTGGATCTCAGGAAAAAAATAATTTTTTCAACAATGGAACAGGCTCCACTGAAGAAGTTGGAGAGTCATGCTAGGTCAGAGGTCTTCAAACTTGGCTATGCTGGCTGGAGAATTCTGGGAGTTGAAGTCCACAAGTCTTAAAGCTGCCAAGTTTGAAGACCTCTGTACTAGGTGGATTTAGATAATCTCCAGGATCCCCCCTCCATTTTCTTCTATTATTGTAGGTGAAATATTTAATTCCTAATAGGAACCTTCTGTGAGTAATAATGACATAAAGAATATCATCAGTCGAAGGCTTGTCCTCACATGCCTAGAGGAAGCCGAAAGCTATTTCTTCATCACATACATTTCTCTCTATCTGGTTTGGAAGTAATAACAGTATATTTTATAGTTCAGAATTATAACATGCCGCTTAGCAAATGTTAACGGTAAGCAAATGCTGTTACATTTTATTTTAAAGACCTGATTTGATGACATGCTGTGGAAGTCATTAACGATGACTGAGGCAGGTAAACTTACGGTCTTTTTTTAAAAAAAAACAGGGATGGCAATTTAATCTTATTTGACTCTGCTGCGTTACACAGAGCTTCCTGCGGCAATCAGAGAAGTTGTTTATCAAAATGATGAACAAGTTTTCATTTAGCTTCCCTGAATGCATGAATATGATCTGAAGCCTAAGACCATCAAGAATTCACTTATTCTGGCCACCAGGCACACATTAAGCTATTCAGGGCCATCTGTGCTTGAAAAAGAAAAATCAGCTTATTGGACCTTCCTAGAGTAGGCTGGCCATAAAGAATGCATGAATGGGAGTGAGCATATCAGTTGTAGCTGAACACTGTGGATGTTTTTTAGGTGTGTAAATAAAAGTGGGCAAATGTCATACGTGGGTGTGTATGTGTATATGCATATGCCTACATAGATCTTGTACACGAATGTGGATTTTGTGTGCTTCGGTTCAGAAACTGGAGAATTACATACACCTCATTCAGCAATAAGGAACTCTTCCTCTAATTAGTAGTCCTATAATTTTGGAGGTGAAAAAAACCTGAGCTCAGCTCAAGGAAAAAAAACAACAGGCTGTTGGTAAAGATGAAACTAATTGCTTTCTGATGGACAAAATTGTTCCTGCTGGTTACTGGAATTTTTTTGCGAGCAATCACAAAATGTGTAGTCTTTGATAAAGAAATGTTCTCCTTGGATGATTGCGAAAGAAATGAGCAAACGGTTTTTGAATTCATGTAATAGAGTCAATGACTAGAAAGGGACATTTAATAAGAGTAGTTGACTCAATGAAGCTTTCAACTGATATTGGAATCCAAGTGACAAATCAGGAGAATTAGGACAGAGTACCTTGTGCTGTTCCTCAATGTCTGGCCTCCCATTCCCTTCAACATTATAGGCCTCTATGAAAATATCTCTTGGGAAGATAATTTAGAATTGCTATTTATTGGCATTTAAGGATGATTGAGGACCATAGGAGACAGCACAACCATGGTCCAACTCAGCTCTGGCCTCTTTGGTGGCCTAATTTAAGAAACCTCACAAAAAAGTCTGTTTTGGAAGCCAGCAAAGAAGCAAGAAAGGGTAAACCATGGTTATGTGCTCATTTTTAACAATCTAGGCTTGTTTCATAAATGGTTTAAATATGAAACATACAAACAAGAGTAGACAGGCTACCTTGGAATTATATATTTCATAAGCACTTCTTGAAATGCCAATGAACAAAATTCTCCATTAATCTGAGGATGTAATCCAAACCGAGGGTACGTTTGTGTGCTCTCTGAGCTTGCTGATTTTCTGGCAGATATTTCAATACCAAACTAGGTAACATCATAAGTGTTAGTAGGGGGTGGTGTTTTCTCTTATTTTATATACTGGTGGCTTGCCTTGTCAGTGTTGGGGTATGTTTACTGATAAATGAATTCTCTTTCTGTAATAATGACCATGCTTTGAGATCTCCACCATCTCAAATCAATGCCTTCAGTTTCCCCTCCCTTTCAATGCAAAGCAGGGATGCCAACCTCAAGATCCATGGGCTGGATCCAGCCCACAGGGTGCTTAGATCTGGCCTGCGGGACTGCCCTGGAAACAGCGCAGGACCGCCCTGTGGTGCCTCTTCCAATGAAAATGGAGCTTGGAAGGGCTGCGCATGCCCCCCTCCCCCCCAAGCTCCATTTTTGCTGCCAGAGGGCTGCAGGTGGCTGTCATAGCAGAAAACTGAGCTCGGGAGCTCATTTTGCTGGAACAGCGCTCGGGCCACAACAGACGCCCCTGACACGAGTGATGTCAAGCTGGCCATGCCCTCCCCACTCCCCCCCCAAGGTCAAACCCAACCCTGATGCGGCCCTCAATGAAATCGAGTTTGACATCCCTGATGTAAAGGATGGACTTTGCAAGGAGGCGATTACTACCTTCTAACCACTTTCTCTATAGCTATATTTAAAAAATTAAATTACTCTGTAAGTTAGAGTTTTACTACTTTTACTACTTGTTCATAGAGAACAGCTGGACAGAGGTTCTCGTACTTGCAATCTGAATGTAATCTACTTCTCACTAACATTGGAACTTCAGAAAGCCAGGAATCATTCTGAGGGAAAGAATTAACCTGCTTTTATAAAATTAACCTTGGCTGTTCACTGCTGCTGTAGCCAAGTTGAACTGTGGACTAATCTAAACATCACAGGCAAAGGCATTTAAAATCTGGCTTATTGGTTGTTTTTTTTAAGGGAGAGTCCAACTTCAGTGAATCAGCCACAGGGGGAATGCATGCTTTTAATAATTTCTTTGCTTGCCAATTTCCTATTGCAGCTCTCTTCCCCTCACCTCCAAAAACAGCTGTTCTCTCCATCTGTTTCATGGATACATGATGCTTAAAAACATATCTGGTTAGAGAGCCTCAGGTGACGAGCAAGAGATGCAGTTGAAACTAATGTGCCAATATGGTGTAGTGGTTAAGGTGAGGGACAAAGACTTGGGAGATCCAGAAGACGATCCAGGTCCTTTTAACATGAAATACTGCCAAGCTAGGTGTCTTCAGTGCTGTATTTGAGAAGTTCATTTATCCCACCAAACACTTTTCTTATTAAATTCCATCTTATTAAATTCCATGCATTTCAGGTCACTCTTCAAGCTTGTCTAGATCTTTTTCTACTTTCTTTTGTCTCCAAAACATTAGACTATTTTAGAGAAGTTCCAGATATGTCATTTGCAAACCGATAAAGAACCCCCAACTTCCTATCCAATTCATTGATAAAAATGTTGGGGGACAGAAGGAAGGGAAGATAGTGCAGGAGGATGGGAAAGAGAAGAGAAAAAGAACTGAGTAGTTTGTAATGATTAAATATCTTAAAAAATCCCACCTGGAAAGGAGCTACATGTCTCCCTGCCTCTGTCCAATGGCATCTCAAAAATCAGCATTACTACAAAAATAATACATAAATAAACATGCAATTTTCATAGACACATAGTATAGTGTAGTGATGGCGAACCTTTTTGGCACTGAGTGCCCAAACCAGAACACGTGTGTATGTGTGTGCGCACTGGAGCCCTGGAAACTCGAAGACCAGCTGGCCGGTACACATGCGCACACCGGGCCACCTGGTCTTCTGGTTTCCAGCATGCCGGCCAGTTGGTCTTTGCGTGCACCGGAGTGCTGGAAACCTGAAGACCAGGTGCATGCGCACACCAGCCAGCTGGTCTTCGCATTTCCGGGGCTCCGGCCCGCACAAAGATCAGCTGGCCGGCACATATGCGTGCACCGGAAACCGGAAGAGCAGCTGGCGATGCTGCTGCGGTCAGGGCCGGATCTAGACAAAAAGACGCCCTAGGCTATTCCACTTATGAGGCCCTTTCACCTATAGTGAAAGTGTAATTTTAATTTTGCTAACAATTTGAATGTAGGCCCCTCTTGATCTTGAGGCCCTAGGCTAAAGCCTAGTTAGCCTATAGGAAAATCCGGCCCTGGTGATGGTGCACATGCCCACAGAGAGGGCTATGCATGCCACCTTTGGCACACGTGTCATAGGTTCACCATCATGGGTATAGTGTGCAGTTGAATGTCCAATACACATGTACCTCTTAGAAAATGAAACAAAAAATTTCCATGAGTTGCTATAAAAGTGATGCCACACCATTTGATAGATATGCAGGCAGACAGACAGAGAAATAGATGGCTAGATAAAGTTATGGGGGCCTTTCCAAATAAGATCACATTCTTCTGATCCATAGTCTGCCAGTATTTTAATTCTATCTAGTTTCTATACCAGGCTGCAGAATGAACTAATTATACAGTAAATTGCACATTAAATTAGGGTGAAATCATACCCTAAATTGATTTGTACACTACATTAAGAATTTCATAACTTAACTATTACGATTTTTTTTCATACTACGAGAAATCTTAGATTCTTTTCTATCATTCCTTTGAGCTGGTAGGGAAATCTGGCTTTCACTCTGGAATAGTCATCCATCCTATTAGGTGGAAAGATGATATAATGACTGGACAAGAAGCTCATTATTAGCTTCTTAGACGTTTATTAGCAGTTCATGAGACATTACCATTGTCTCTCCAAAATATTAGTGATCTGAAGACAATGATCAAACATGAGAATAATAGACAATACTTTATCGTGTCACAGATACGTTCTTGTATCTGTTTGCAGTACTAATATGCAATAATGCAATTTTACTGATATTCACTGATCTCGTGTCCTTTTATGAACATGATAGAGCAACACTGGGCAACGCAATGCCACAACAAATGTCAATAGAAACAAGAAGCCACAAATTTATGTGTCGAATTAACGAAATGATCCAACTGTTCCCGGTTTATGCTAACAAGGATTTGTGAGAGTTGTGGGCATCTTTCTAAAGATCTCAAATTAATCTCAGGGGCTGCTACAAAGAAGATGGAGTCAAGCTATTCTCCAAAGCACCTGAGGACAAGACAAGAAGCAACGGGTGGAAACTAATCAAGGAGAGAAGCAACCTAGGACTAAGGAGAAATTTCCTGACAGTTAGAACAATTAACCAGTGGAACAACTTGCCTCCAGAAGTTGTAAACGCTCCAACACTAGATGTTTTTAAGAAGAGATTGGATAACTATTTGTCTGAAATGGTATAGGGTTTCCTGCCTAAGCAGGGGGTTAGACTAGAAGACCTCCAAGGTCCCTTCCAACTCTGTTATTCTATTCTATTCTAACTGCAAAGATGGGCATTGCTTCTCCAGTACATGTACTATTAACATTTGATTCACCTTGCTGAAAAGCATAAAACAAATCTTTTAGATCTCTGGTCATATTTGAAAGCATATCAATGACCAATAGGAGAGGAGACATGTACAAAATGAATGAGGTCAGGCAGAAACATCCAATGATCAGGATGGCAAAATAGTGAGACTGCTGCTTTAGTGAGAATGCTGCTTTTGGCAAGCATTCACTCCTGCAACAGATTACGTATTACCCTTTACCATCTACCAACATTTCCATATTACATTTTTCCATCTAGTTGTCTATTTTAGGAAATATTTTACCAGGGGATATACATTCATCTATTTCTTCTAGTTCTCTGCCATTTCTGTATCACTTGCAATGCTTATTCATGCCATTTTTCTTGTCAAATACAAGTCCCTTGGTCTTAAGGTACATTAATTTCAGACTCATCCTCCTTCTTACGTCTATTGATCCAGTATTTGCTGCAAATCATTTGCCAGCAACACGGTATTGTTTGCATACCACAGTAGCCACACGCTTGTGTCCCCAACCATTATTCTTCCATCACCAAGCCCGCGACAGACTTCTCTTTGGATGGTAGAGAAGAATATAATCTGTAACAGACTCCCATGTTCTGATGTCTTACTTCTAGTCCTTGCAATATTGCATCTCACCAGTTGCTTCTGCTAACTAAAAAGTATTGACAACAAGTCACAGCTGTGATGTAAACTATTTATATCTAAAAGTCAGGGAACATGGTGGCATAGAGGCTTAATAGCAATAGCAATAGCTATTATATATTTATATACCGCTTCACGGTGCTTTACATCCCTCTCTAAGTGGTTTTACAGAGTCAGCATATTGCCCTCAACAATCTGGGTCCTCATTTTACTAACTTTAGAAGGATGGAAGGCTGAGTCAACCTTGAGCCTGGTGAGATTTGAATTGTCAAATTGCAGGCAGCCACCAGGCAGCAGAAGTAGCCTGTAGTACTGCATTCTAACCACTGCACTACCGCGGCTCATGATGCTAGTTGTGCTGAACAATTGCCAGGACTCCGGTGGTTCGAGTCCAGGTCCGTGGAACAGGGTGAGCTCTCATCTCTTGGCCCTAGCTCCTGCCCATCTAGCAGTTCAGAAGCATTGTTTGTGAGATAGATATATACCACCATTTTGGCGATGGGAAAATGTTGCTGAATTCTGCACGGGGAGCTGGATCTGGTGCTATATCTGCCCAGATGTGATTAGCAGAGGATCAGTGGAGGAAAGCCCTGGATGAGCCAACTTCCGTTGAGAATGCTGCAAGCCAACTGGTATGAAACTAGTTTGCTCCCTTGTGGTGCACCAATGCAACAAAAAGACTAGCAACTGTCGGTTGCCGGGACTTTTACCATGTCCATAACATTGTAGCCTCTCTGGCCTTGTATGCTATATGCTATATAAATCAATCAATCTGAAAGTCATTAAACTTTGCCAATGTGCCCTGCCTGCCACTCCATCAAAGTCATTACTAAAAGATATTTCCATAATGAAATATCCAAGACGAACCAGAGGCAATGAGGCAAATCAGTGGTCATTTGAAATCCTGACCAAAAGAGGCTCAACTTTGCCAACATGCCTTGCCCACTGCTGGTGAAGTCTTCCTTAGGAGAGGTCAGTTGTGCTATGTCAGTCTTCTTAGCTTCCCCATAATTTAGTGATCAAAGGCCTGGCATTGTTCGTGGCCTTTGCGCTTAAGACAGGATTAGAACTCATGGTCTTCTGGTTTCTAGCCCAGTGCCTTTTATCACTTCATCACACTGGCGCTTAGTGGAAAAGTAAGAGCTTCATTTTTATAATTTATGAAAATTTTTATTCTAAAGTTGGTGGGTCAATTCAGCATTGGGTCAATAGATATAACTTAAGATCTTTGGGTGGACATTTGGAGCTAAATTAAATTCCCCCCCCCCATCCATACTATATTTATCTTGAACTAGCTGCACCTTTGATGCTTCTCTATTAGAGTCTACGGTTAAAAAAAATATCTATGAATCGTATCTCAAATTTTGAAGTAGCTCAGATTAAATTTTATTTGCCCTTGAAATTTAAAGTGCCAAGTCCGGTCAAATTAAGCTCTCTTTGAATGTTGACATTTCAGTTCAAATAAAATCAAGACTAATTTATACCAGCTTAGAAAAAGATTTTCTGTATTCCTACCATCAGATCATACTAGACTTTATAGAAAATGGTTTGCTCTGTAAACTGAAAAGCCTTTTGTGCGTGGTTGTTACAGCAACACATATTTATTTGGCTATTAGCACAATTACGTGCAATTGTTGGATGAACAAAGGAAGAGATATTTCCTCTTGCAAAAAATTCTGCATAATGCTGCTACTTAGATGTCTCTTTCTAAGGTTCATTAACTCTGCCAATGGAAAATTATTTTCTCAGTCATAAGATGAAATGATTGGAATCTCCAGATAGGTGGTCTTTTCTATAATAATAAATCTATTTCACTACAGTAGGTTTTCTGAGAAATCCAGAGTACAGTGGAGGCAGTGGGGATAAAAATAGAAACACAGAAAATGTAAACAAAAAATAAACTTTGGCAAAAACTGTTCACAGGAATCTCATATATGTACATAAAAAAAATAACAATTTGCTTCTGGCAAGAAACGGAGGGTGCTACAAAGGAGGGCTATAAAAACAGCATAATCATCGGTTGAATCGGCTCTTCTGGTTTAGATGTGAAACTAGAGTACGTTCCATCTTGTTCTGCTTAACTGTTCTTTGCTGACTTGGGATACAGGAGATACGTGTAATACTTTTACAGCCAGGAGCTATATTTGAAAATAATAATATAAGGAAGAGGCCAAAAATATTACCAAGATGGAAACATTTTGTGATGAGCCATGATGGCGCAGTGGTTAGAGTGCAGTACTCCGGGCTAATTCTACTGATCACTGGCTGCCACCAGATCGAATCTCAACAGGCTCATGGTTGACTCAACTTTCCATCCTTCTGAGGTCGGTAAAATGAGGACCCAGATTGTTGTGGGCAATAGGCTGACTCTGTAAACAGCTTAGAGGGGGCTGTAAAAGCTGGGAAACGGTATATAAGTCTAAGTGCTATTGCTATTTTTTTTTCTCTGTTCCACAGAAATGTGTTAAGACTGTGGACTTATATGGACTTATATTTGAGGGGTCCTTGGTGCTCTCTGAGCTTGCTTGTTCACTTGCAGACATTTCATTATCCAAATTAGGTAACATCATCAGTGCTAGTGACCACTGCACTAGCCCTGATGATGTTACCTAATTTGGGTAATAAAATGTCTGCAAGTGAACAAGCAAGCTCAGAGAGCACCAAGGACCCCTCAATGTCAACCCTGAGCTACAAATATTCTCCTTGATTAGGACTTATATTTACTTGCTATTTAAAAGCAAACAGACCATTGCATTTATTGGAAGTCATTCTACAAATATCTGAAGGGGTGTCAGAGGTAACAAGATGACACTCAGAGGCTTCCACAGGAGGTCGAATCAGGTAGTCTGATAAAAACAGTGATGTATTGCTCCAGTGCAAGCCCTACCTATTTTGTATATCCATTGTGGCATTGCAAACATGTGCAAAGCAGGTAGAGTTTCTTGTGTAATGGTATGACCCTGCTCATTTTGATCAAGCAACCAGAGTTGCAGATATTCATGGGCATATTTATTCTTTTTGTCCTTGATGGCAAGAATAGTTCAAGTTGGAATCAATTTCTAAGGAAGATGTTGAGCTACTTGTCACTAAATAGAGGCTAGATAACCATCTGTCAAGTGTGCTTCATTTAAGAATTAAATTTAAAATTTAATTAGCATTGAATGGATGGATTCAATGTCATATGATCTATTCTGATCCTCTCCCACTTCCATCTTTTCTATCCCATTGTGTCTTTCCAGGAACAAAGAATTGTTCAGGGACAGAATAGCAAAAGCAGCTCATTCAAAATTAGTCTCTCCCAAATAATTGTCTTTCTCTGTTTGAATCAGGGAATTTGAATTATAACTCCCCTCAAGCGCTGGAGAACATTTCATTGTCACAGTGTCTGTTCACATTGTAGACTATCACACCAGATACAGTATCTGGAGAAAAATTATCTTGGATATCTGTATTATATTGCTTCCCTCCTCATGTGAACGTTTATTTCTTAACTTTTTAATGTCTTGACCTGTTTGAATAGTCACATTTTTTTTTACAGAATAGAAGAACACCCATAAAGAGAGTTGAGGCTGTTTTATGGGCCTACAAATGCTGCCCTTCTCCAACAAGTCCTAAAGCTTGCGAGAAAAGGTCTAGAGGGAGTCCCTGCTCATATTCACTGGAATCTGCTTAAAACTGCTCTATATTTAGAAACTCTAAACAGGCAGAGCCAATAGACACATGGAGGTGTCTAGTTCTTTTATATCCTTATAAAGTCAGTAAGAAGTCATATATAGGCAATGAGTTGGGACTACTAGAGGATGGATGACCTGAGATATCTTTGCTTCTCTGAAGGCTTTCTTATGCCCATTACCAGGGATGCTGGAGGTCTGCCAGTTTTATGAGTAAAAATAACTAATGAAAAGTAGTAACATTTCTGATCTTGTTAATGGAGGTACATTACTTTATCTTTTCGGCTCAAGAGCGATGCATGGTCTCTGAATAGCATGCTTGATGGTTGCCCTTGAAAAAGAAGATGGAATGAGAGAAAGAAAAGGGTGAAGGAATGTGTGGTAGGACAACAATGGATTTGATTTGATTTAGTTACGATGTGAAGAGCAAGGGGGAGAGAGATAGTGTCATGCTCCAGCATATAACTGCTTTATAATGTTATTGCTCTCTAGCCCCATCTAGTGGCCGGAGGAACAAATATGCCCCAACATACGATCTTTATATACTATTGTTGCTCTCTAGCCCCATCTAGTGGTCGGAGAGATAAATACCAAATATATTGTTGGAAGCTGACCCAACCCCTTTACCATCAGCCTACACTTTCAAAACAAGTGCATGCTGGGAAGCCAAACTCCATTTCCTGTAGCATTTGGAGAAGGCAGAAGCACAAAGAAGAATCCATCTTAATCTGTGGCACATGGCCATCCAAGGACAAACCCACATCCTACACACAGAGGATCACTGGTGAGATTTAAATTGCTTGTATTTATTAATTGTCATGTTCAGCAGTAACTTAATACTGTCTATCTTGTATTTGGTTCTCATTGAATGCATCCCTATTTTCCCCAGTTTCACCACATCCTGTTCTTTCAATAAAGCATTCAGATCTACGCACATGGTCTGTTTTATTGGAGGATAGGTGGGTTTAGCTGTATGTCGAGCTGCACACAGACAAACGTGCAGTGAGGACAGAACAGAAAGAGAGAATAAAGCCATCAGATATAAATAAAAACAACATAATCTATAAAGAATGTACAATGACAGTGAGGCGCCTACATTAGAGATACTGAAGACAGCCTAATATATGGACTTATTTACAGCACCCTAGTTAACATTAATCTTCATGAGAGTGTTATTAAATAGAAATAACAAAAGCGGATTGGAAGTTGGCACTGAACATCCTCAGCAAATGCATCAAAGAGAAATGAGAGGATAGAATCAATAGGCTACCTTGTTAAGCACAATATGATGGGTCAGTATTCTTGCTTTGTGACTTAATGACATATGGAACTGGTTAACAGATTTTAAATGAAGGCATTTGTAACAAGTTACAAGGTAAGCAAATATAAAGCATAAATAATTACAAACAAATCAAGATATGCCCAAAACAACATGGGAATAAGTATATAACCTTTTTTTTTTTTTTTTGGCTGCTGGTCTAGAGTTATGGATGCATAAAAAGTGGAAAACACTATTTCAAGTCCACATCCGAGCTGCAATATCTATACATATTGTACTCCATAATTACACTTCATTTCTGTATTTATCTAGATGCTGTTGATTTCAGTCCAGCAAAATCCCTAAGCAAAATGAGAGGTCCTAAATGCTTATTTATAAAGTATCCTATTAAAATAAAAATGCTTACATGGGTCTTACAGAAATGGCATCTAGATTAATGAATACTTAGCTCTGGGAAAGGAAAACACGAGAAGTCATTTGTATGGGTTTGCTGGGTTTTATGGAGCATCCCTGAAAATAACTTTTAAAAATCCCATACATACATAATACAAATATAACTATCATGCTACATATTCTCTCTGGACTAGGCAATGTTATATTCAAAACACTAAAAAGAAGTAAAAAAATAATAAGGGCAAGAAATAAAAGGCATCAGATAAGAATAGGAAAATAAAATATGGTCAGATCTAGCTTACACTGATGCTAATTGATTCAGTATCATCAGTATCCTCACCATATCAAAATGCTGTTTTCTATATGGCTTTTTTTCCCCTTAAACCAATCTCGTTAACTCCATCCATTCACAATTTTCTTCATCTTCCACCTCAACATATTTTCTTCATACTGTGGGTCTTATAGAAAAGTCTGGTATGGGTATTGGGGGTGGACAATGACATCAAAATGGTGGGCATGACAGGTGATTGGCAGGACCTGTCCCTTTTAAAATGTATATGACACACATTTTATGATCCCTTCTCCTCCTTCAAGGAAAAATAGTCAGTACAACATAAAAAGTAAGTAAGTAAGTAAGTAAGTAAGTAAGTAAGTAAGTAAGTAAGTAAGTAAGTAAGTTTGGTAATGTTGAGGCTTACTAAGTAAATCATTCAGCAAACTTTGACTCAAAAATTTTGAGGACACATATAGACTGAAGGTGACATACCAGTAGTTGCTTTATGTTTTCCTCCTTAACATATAGTTTACAACTCGTTCACTCTCAACCAACCCATACAACCCCCCCACACACTAGCAGTTCACCTCCCAATGCCCTGACTTGATGTAATCTCCTTATCACCAATGACTCACATGACCCATCACAAGTCCTTTACTTGATATACCCACACCTGAAGCCCTTATAAACTGAAGAACACTGACACTGACATCCCCTAAACTCCACTGAAAATGTTACCTAGCCTGGTAACAAAACATTTGGAAACCAACCCACAAACTTGGACAACAAACCTTCACCCTCACTCCTTACTTAGCTGCCTTCACTAATTTCCAAAATATATATTTTAATTTTTTTCCCCAAAATCACTCTGTATTTTTTCTGTCTCTTTTAAAGCTGTTGTTTCTTTGCTTTCTTTAACTCTATTCTTTCCATTACTCTTTTCCTCTGTGTACACATTATATACGATTTTTGTACACCCTCAATTTTTGCAGCAGCCATTCTAATACCGTGTTTTCCTGAAAATAAGGCTGGGTCTTATATTAATTTTTGCTCCAAAATACGCATTAGGGCTTATTTTCTGGTTGGGTCTTATTTTGGGGGAAATACGGTACTAAATGCACCCTCTGGCTGACAATCTTTAATTGGGGCTTATTTGGGGGGAGGTACGGCTTATATTAGAAGCATCCTGAAAAATCATGCTAGGACTTATTTTCTTATTTTCGGGGAAACAGAGTATATTCCTCCCCCCCCTTTGTATCCCTCCCCAGCCTCTAGCTCTTTCTGGTGTTGTTCTTCTTTGTTCTGTCGTGTGAAAAGAAAGCCTTTAAAATAGATGCTGTGCTCTGTGCTGAACATTATGGACATTTTAAATATGGAGAACTGCTCATCTTTGTGAAATGCACCTGTTTGCAATGGTTGCTCCCCTCCTGTGGAGTAGCTTGTTCTCGTATATTCAGACCATCATCTCTCCAATGTGTTTCCACAAAACTGTGAAAATCTCTCCAAGGGACAGGCATTTGGAGACTGTTAAATTTGGATCTATTCCTGGTGGTTGGCACCATGATGATTTGTACCAAGAGGGTTTTGTGTGGTTTTTTTTTTTTTTTTAGTCTTGCTGTTTATAATCTTTTAAAAGTTGTGTATCGCTCAGAGCTTGTTGGATAGAACAGCATAGAAGTGGTAGAAATAAGCACATTTTTATGCTTTGATGTTTGAGTATATGCAAAACATCGTCGTTTATTTTTTTTCTCCTTTGATGTTCCATGTGATAGTGCCTTATTTCAATATCATTTGTGCTTATTCAAACATCTAAGTTTCAAGAATTGCTGAAGGAAGTTTCCTTAGCTGTTTTGTCCCATCCGAGCTGTAGATGTGCTTTTCCCAACTGCCTGCAAGTTTTCTTAAAAGAACTTAGCCTTGAATTCCATTCTTTTCAGATAGATAAGATAATAACTTCAGAGAACAATATGATGCACCAGGCTTTCAAAAAATGTTTAATGGCAGTTGCTAAAGAGATATTCATCTTTGTGCTTTGTAGGAATTTATTTATTCTGACCCTGAAAATTTGATCCAACCACTTTGGCAGTTATAGGCAGGCATTTGTACGCACATTTGTTTGCTTTTCTGTTTAATTTGTGTTTATGGTCTTATTAGAAAGCAGAACAGAAGCACTATATATATAGTCCCTAGAAAATGCAACTAGAATTGTTTGCATTTGAATTAATTTGCTGCCCTGCCCCAGAGCTATATCTGCCGAGTGAACACTTAATGTTGAACATTAATTATTCAAACAAAATAAATGGTGCAAAGCCTGTTGTTTTCATTAGTTTGCTCTCCCTAGATTAAGTCTTATTTGTGTTGGTGGTTTTCCATAGGAAATAAATTACTAAAGAGGCTATTTGGTAAAAGTGATGCTTAAGATGACGTAAAGTGTTCATGGATCAATGCCACCAGCAAACCAACTCCCTGCTGCTATTGTTCACACTGTCCCATGCTATAAATATTGCTCTAATTGCAACCATGAGTTATTTCAGATGTTCTGGGTATTGCCATGATAGAGCAATAATCATAGCTTTCTAATCCTTTCTGTCTAGGAATCTAGCACACCAATGCCATCTTATCTATTGAATACTTTGTAATGTTCCTTTATTGTAGAATTGGCTAGCAAATTAATTGGCACCAGCAATAGCATTTAGCAATAGCACTTAGACTTATACACCACTCCATGGTGCTTTACACCATGAGCCATGGTGGCGCAGTGGTTAGAGTGCAGTACTGCAGGCTACTTCTGCTGACTGCTGGCTGCCTGCAATTTGGCAGTTCAAATCTCACCAGGTTCAAGGTTGACTCAGGCTTCCATCCTTCCGAGGTGGGTAAAATGAGGACCCAAATTGTTGGGGGCAATATGCTGACTCTGTAAAGTGGTATATAAGTCTAAGTGCTATTGCTATTGCTGTTGCTATTGCTATTGCTATTGCTATTGCTATTGTTATTGCTATTGCTATTGCTATTGCTGTTGCTCCAGCAGGGATCCCCAACGAGGCTGTGCAAGTGAGTGAAGCTCCATCCACGCACACACAGGATTCAGGCAGGATGTGAAACCATACACACACAGTCCATGGAAAAATGGCCTTCCATAGAACCTGATGCCCAAAAGTCATTCGTTGGAGTGCCCTTTGGGGCTCAACGTTGACTCCGCTTTCTATCAATTCGAGATTGGTAAACTAAAGACCCAGATTATTGGGGGCAATAGGCAAACAATGCTTACATTGTAAATCACCCAGAGAGTG
Organism: Pantherophis guttatus; assembly: GCF_059756535.1. Lineage (NCBI taxonomy): Eukaryota > Metazoa > Chordata > Lepidosauria > Squamata > Colubridae > Pantherophis > Pantherophis guttatus. Next base: position 239,687,533 of record NC_142064.1, read on the forward strand.
TTGTAAAGCATTATGGGGTGGTATAGAAATCAAAATGGTACCCTGTTTCCCTGAAAATAAGACATGATAATAAGCCCAATCGGGCTTTTGAGCGCATGCACTAAAATAAGCCTCCCCCCGAAAATAAGCCCTCCCCGAAAATATTTAAACACAGAGCTGGAAATCAGGTAAGATGGCAAGAGGAGCCACATCTTGCTCCATGTGCCCCAAAATAATAAGACCTCCCCAAAAATAAGGCCAAGTGCTTATTTCGGGGTTCAAAAAAAATATAAAACAGGGTCTTATTTTCAGGGAAATACGGTAAATACTATTTCTAAATGCATCTAGTTTCATTCAGCGACACTGAGCCTGCGTCAACATTTGCTGCAGTAGCTCTTTTGAAAACTTTATTATATTACTGCTGCTTGGAAGATTTACAAATAGAATCTTTGTCCCAGCAATAGTTCAAAAAGACTTGCTGTTCAGAGCCATTGTCAGAAGATTGTGCATTATATTGGAAGTGGCAGAGTGTGAATAGTTGACATGGGGCTTTCTGTGGAGGAAGCTTTATACACAGCACGCCTCTTTTGCTGAATACCATCTATGCCTATAAGGTATTGTATGCCAGTAAGGGATATGTCAATGCCTTTTGCAACACCGCTTGAGTTCCGATGCCAATCATCGAAGGGAAAATGGGAAAAAGCTAAAATGCTTTTTCCCTGTCAAGTCCTCCCCACTCCATTTACATCAAGGTAGGACATGCCAAATGTCAACCTTTTACATACTATAATGTAGGTGGGAAATATATGGAGGCTTGCATATGTACCCATAGGTACTCCACCCTTTCTCAAATATTTTCCTCCCGAGTCCAATTATTTAACTACAGTAAAACAGCTATGTCTGGATGGACAGTGTAATATTTATGCCAGAGAAGGGCAGGATGGAATAAATTCTTCAGATTTTGGCCCGTAGCATATCAGATTTCAGAACTGGAATTGAATGCAATCATCAGGAAAGAGAAAGGGGTCTCTGGGTGGACTGCAGAATGTATAAGTGTGTGGATGGAGGCAACAATCACAAATGCTATCCAAAATCCAGGAGTAAATAAGGGGAGGGATAATGGATGTATCATGAAATCTATTCTGTTTTCCCGAAAATAAGACCCTGTCTTATATTTTTTTGAACCTTGAAATAAGTGCTTGGCCTTATTGCCATGCGCTCAAAAGCCTGATTGGACTTATTATCAGGGGATGTCTTATTTTGGGGGAAACAGGGTACTTCTCAATTTTTTTCCTCCAGGAACAGCCAAATTAGCCAGTTTGGTCTAATAGTTATGGCACCAGGCTAGAAAGCAAGGAGACCATGCACTCAAGTCCTGCCAAGAGGGGCAAGGCTTAGCCATGAAAGCCAGATGGGTGATTTTGGACCAGTCACTTTCTCTCAGTCCAACCCACCTCACAGGTGTTGTTGTGGGAAAATAGGAAGAGGAAGGTGTGTTGGTTATGTTTGCCGCCTTGAGTTTGTATAAATATTATAGGCGGGATACAAATGAAATAAATAGTAAATTATGCTGTCTGGTCTTCTAATGGTCCTGGGTAATGGAGCTACCACGTAAGTTTAAGGAGCTCATTATTTCTAGTCCTTAGCTGTTCTAGTCTGTGTGCTCTTTACGAATTCCTTGCTCCCAAACATAATGCTTGACTTATAAACTCCTTTCCTGTTAAAAATATACACACGAGAAAACTTACAATTTAAAGAACATAACCAGCAATCCAACGTCAACAATATTAAATGTGCAGGGGAAAAAAGAAAATTAAAACTTGTAAAACTTGAATTTGGGGTTTCCTGCCCATCTCCAGGAAGCTTAAGATGCTATAGGAACAGTACTTTCAGTGGAAGATAGTGACTGGCTCAAGAATCCTAGTTTACTATCATGTTTACACAGAGCGTTGAATATCATTATCCAAGGTTCTGTTTGCTCTTTTGACCATGAAACCATACTGGTACTTCCTCTTCTCTCTGAAACTAGGGGTAGATTGGATTTCTTTTCTACATTAATTTCATCCTCCATAAATTCATTGAGCACCAGTGGGAGTTATTACACAAAAAAGACCATTTATAATAGCATATTAACAATACGGAAAAAAAAATCCCTAAAGCAATTTAAAATGCTAAGATAAAAAACTCTTCACATTTCCCTCCCAAAATTATAGAGCCGTTCTTTGGTAAAGATGACTACTTCATAATTCAATGCAGAAAAGATCTTCTTCTGGAAAATAGAAAATCTGCACTAAATGCACAAAACGGAAGTTCTTAAATTGTCACCACTTATTCTCCACTTTGCTAATCCACCCACACTAGAGGGAATGTCAGTAGGTCTAATCCCATTTGAAGAAAAGGATATTTTTACTTTCTCGGAGCAAACTTTTTTCTCTGCCTTCTTCTGATACCTGAGAATGGCTTGCCATGATAAAGAATGAAATTTCAGATGGGTCCAGCATTTTGTTGCCTATGATAACAATTCTTTGGTGATTCACTTTTTGTCGGGAACAAGACAGTATCTCACATCTCAGTAATAGCCTTTCAAGTGTAAAGAAATAATGAAAGAATTCATCTGTAGACAAAAATTTTCAAAAAGATAACCCTTTTCCATGCCTATGTGAAATTCTTACAACACTTAATAAAACCAGAGTGAAAATCCTCATTCTTGTATCTCATAATGAGCAAAAGATTAAACAGAGAACATTTACACTCTTTCCAAATTTTGGAAGATACCAAGATAGCAATAGCAACAGCAATAGCACTTAGACTTATATACCACTTCATAGTACTTTACAGCCCTCTCTAAGTGGTTTACAGAGTCAGCATATGGCCCCCAACAATCTGGCTCCTCATTTTATTGACTTTGGAAGGATGAAAGGTTGAGTCAACCTTGAGCTGGTCAGGATTGAACTGCTGGCAGTGGGCAGAATTAGCCTGCAATACGGCATTCTAACCACAAGCCATTGACTTCAATGGAGGACTTTCAAAGAGGCAGTCATGCTAACAAAGTTGCAGATTACAGCAATTCAGAGTTGAAGAATGAATAGGCAGTCTGAAAGATTTATGTTACTGTTGATGGTTCTAACCTTATTACTTACTATATCAGGGTTTCAAAATGAAACATGGTATTTGTTAGCAAAGTCTCATTGTTCCTTATATTGGATAAACTAGCCAGGTCCTATGAAATTGGATGATGATGATGATGATGATGATGATGATGATGATGATGATGATAATAATAATAATAATAATAATAATAATAATAATAATAATAATAATTGACATCGCAGTACCAGGAGATGCCAGAGTCATAGAAAAAGAACTTGAAAAAATCATGAAATATCGCGACCTGGCCATAGAAACTACACAGCTATAGATGAAACATGTCACAGTGATAGCCATTGTCATTGGGGCACTTGGTACCATGTCCAAGAATTTAACAAAACACTTCAAGAAATTGCAGCTTCCTGCAATAACAGCAGTGGAACTGCAAAAAACTGCACTACTTGGAACTTCATATATTTTAAGAAGGTACTTGGTTGATACCTAGTGTTGTGGTCCGCCAGCAGTCTGCAGAGTTGGCAGTGGAGTTGGACAGCAATAAGGCTGAGAAAGAACATGGGCCAGTCCTGGAGGCTGGGGAAGGCCCGGATGAGGACTCTGCATCGGAGACAGAGATGGGGCCAGGGCCATCGGGGAGTGAGGTGCGGACTCCAGAGCCTCCAGAGCCTGATAGGAATGAGGCAGAGGAACAGGAGGAGCCTCTTCCTAATGCACGCATGAGAAGAGCTGCCAGAAGGCAAGAGCAGCTCAAGCAAAGAGGACAACTTGGGAGTAGGGCCAAGAGATGATTGGCCCCTCCCATAAGGCTTAAAACAGACCAGCAATGGTGTTTGGGCTTTGCCGGAAAACAACTTTGATAGCTTCGTCTTCTTCGTCTTCGTCTTCGTCTACGTCTTGTATTTATATTTTTATCTGTGATTTCTGAATGTTTACCAAGAAAGGCCTTTGGCAGTTTGCCTATATCGACCATTAGCACCAGTCAATAGTATTTGTGACACATTTTTAAATGTCCAGTTGACTGAGTTTCATTTTTAATTAATAAAAGAGAATAATAATAGCAATAATAACAATAATAGCAATCATCATCATCATCATCATCATCATCATCATCATCATCATCAACTTTTTGCCTATCCTCATCCAGGATAACATGGATGCATGTGAATGCAGCAAAACTGCACAAACTGATTACAGAGCTAGACACAACTGAATTGCTAAATTAATCCACTGGTCATTATGTAAAAAATATGATTTACCTGTATCCAAAAAGTCATGAGAAGATAAAGTGGAAAAAGGTTTAGAAAATGAGAAGGTGAAGATTTTGTGGGACTTTCGAATACAGACAGATCATCATTTGGAGCACAACATGCCAGATATCACAGTTGTCGAAAACCCAAACGTACAATTTATTGACATCATGGTACGAGGAGATGCCAGAGTCATAGAAAAAGAACTGGAAAAAATCATGAAATATTGCCATTGGCCATCGAAACTACACGATTATGGATGAAACATGTAACAGTGATACCCATTGTCATCAGGGCACTTGGTACCATGTCCAAGAATTTTATAAGATACATCAACAAATTGCACCTTCGTGCAATAACACCAGCGGAACTGTGGGGGCACCTACCCTCTGGAATCAGCTGCCCCCAGAGATAAAGAGAATCCAAGACCTCGGTGCCTTCCACCGTGCCCTTAAAACCTTCTTTTTCCAGCAAGCCAGACTAGCCTAACACTTTTTAAAATGTTTTTAATTGTTTGTTATTGTTTTTAATCATGGGGCCAAATTTATATATATCTTTTTAATTGTATTTTAACGTTTTTGTAGTTGCATAATTGTAGTTTATGCTTTTACTTGGCTGTTCACCGCCCTGAGTCCTCAGGGAGAAGGGCGGTATACAAATTTAAAAATAAATAAATAAATAAATAAATAAATAAATAAAAAAAAAAAACTGGGCTACTTGGAACATCATACATCTTAAGAAGGTACTGTACTTGGTTGATACCTAGGATGCTGGCAGCAACCTGTATCAACCATTAGCACCAGTCAATGGTATTTGTGATGCATTTTTGAATGTTCAGTTGTCTGAGTTTCATGTTTAACGAATAAAGTATATAATAATGGACTTCTATTGGGATTGGAACCATTTTTTTTTTATCCAGGTTCCTCCAATTTGTGATTACAATTTGCTTTGGGGTAAACCTAAATATTTATCATATGCCCCCAGCTGCTTTATGCTATTCAGTTGTGAGAATCTCTTTGACAAAAGTGCTGTAGCAAATTTGATTTATGTGGCTTGGAAAAATAAGCCTGGCCTCATTCAGAAACCAACTGGAATCATGAGGAGATGAAGCATAATTACTCCGCCATGAACTTTCTATGGACTTTTCAAATCAATTATGCCAATTTATATCCAGATATAAACCCCCAACATTTCTGAACATGTACATTGCCCAGGTTTGACATATCATTTGCAGGGCAATTACAAGGATATCTCTTATATTACTCTAGCGTGCACGTGGTATGCCAATTATTCTGAGTTAGAAGATTTTAAAGTCAAGTTTTGCCTTAAAGGGAGCATAATATACTGTTATGTCTACTGAGTGTATTCTCCATGTCTGAAAACTAATGTCTCTTCATCTAGTGGTCTCCACATATTTTAGTGGTAGCTCAAATCCATGGCCATTAGCCATGTTGAATGTGGCTTACAGAAATTCTTCAAAACATTGCAGAGCTCAGAACTAAGAAGGATACAGTGAAAAAAATAAATGATTTTAAAAGAAACCTGTTAATTCTTTTTCTTGTGGCCTCCATCTCTGTTCTGCTTTTGTCCTGACTATCATAGGGGAATACTATGGAAAACGACCATGCTATTCAGAGCCATATGCTCTGAATCAAAGTGTTTGAAGATATTTTATAGTCTTTATTGTACAGAGTGAAACAATCTCCCAGACTGATGTATGGGATAGACCTAATTTCTCTTCACATTTCACACATTCCTAAATATAATAATGCAGCTCTCAATTGAGATTAATATGTATTAATATGTATTTTCTAGTCAGGTTTGACCTCTTGCAACGACATCCACAAGACTTTCTACTTTTCCTGGCAATGCTTTCCGAAATGGTTTTCGAGAGCTTCTTCTTAGGGCTGAGAGAAAGTGACTTATTCATACTTAAAAAATGGGGAGGGTTTCATTTGACAAAGGCTACTTTAAGCCCCTTCTGCAATTCACAGCATTGTATCATTCACCAGTTGCCAGTCCTTCTAAATTAGAGTCAATCACCCTAGCTAATATCATCACAGATGACAGACTTTTATTCCTTATTGGCAAAATGATGAAATGGATGCTATTACCCATGTTAAAATAAACAAGCCAAAGAATGGGATTATATTCCTATTTCTCATGCACGTCGAATTTCTTCATTTAAAAGCGCTAGCATAGATTGCAGAAACTCCTACAAACAGTAACCATGGCTAATAAATAGCTGTTTTCATTAGAACACAAATCAAACTTTTTTTCCCCTCTGCCCTTGCACATTGTTGTCAACATGCTAATGTAGAATACAATAATTTCCTATTCAGCATCAAATGTTGGAATTTCCATATAAATCAAGCTCTTTTAACATCTTTGTGTCTTAGCATGATGCCAAGCTGTGAATTTAAATAGTGGCATGTCTCATATTTATTTGTATAGACTGTATTTAAGTGACTAACTACACAATATTAACAATATAAATTTGACAATTTTCAGCCTACCAAGTGAGCTGTTGTGATAAATATTGTATTAAGTGACAACCCTGCTGAGTAGCTAATGAGTTCATTGTGCCCTTTCCTTTTCTATCCATAGACCCTGCTTTGACTATCAGTATTTATGGGGTGATAGCTGAAGCTGTTGACAGAAGTGTGTGCTGGCAGTGACAGGACAAAGACTAATGGCTGGGACGTGTCACTGATTACATTAAGAACAAAGTGACAAAAGCTAAAGTCAGCTCCTCCAGCGGAGATGCCATTTTCTGCCATTTGAGGGGCATCCTTCCAGCTTTTATGGAGGGCATTTACAGGAGTGCCTAACCATGATTCAGATAGTGTAACCCTTACCGAGCCAAATGTATGTCAGGCAAGGCAGAATAAGGAACTCTATATATTTTCTATGGCTGTGTCTCATATATTTAAACTCCTCCATCTCCTCTATTCTCTTATATTAAAAATTAGAATTAGGCAGTATAACTTATTCAGAATTTTGGGGATTGCATTTGGCTCTGGTGCTTCATATTCTTTAGTCACGGTGTAAGTGACGGTGTAAGTGAATAGAAATTAAAAGAAAACCTCACTGCTGACACTTGTTGTATGTGTGAATGAATGCAAAACAAGCTTGTAATGCGAAGTGTATGGGCTGGCACATACAGGTTTAGAAAGGGCAGACTTTACAATTGTATGTTCTATGGTTCTTTCTGTTTATGGCTTGATCTAAATATCTAGTCACTTTAAAAAAAAGGGACACGCTGGCTCAGTGGCTAAGACACTGAGCTTGTCGATAGAAAGGTTGGCAGTTCAGCAGTTCGAATCCCTAGTGCTGCATAACGGGGTGAGATCCCATTACTTGTCCCACCTTCTGCCAACCTAGCAGTTTGAAAACACATAAAAAAATGCAAGTAGAAAAATAGGGACCACCTTTAGTGGGAAGGTAACAATGTTCCGTGCGCCTTTGGCATGCCAGCCACATGACCACGGAGATGTCTTCGGACGGCACTGGCTCTTCAGCTTTGAAACGGAGATGAGCACCACCCCCTAGAGTCGGGAATGACTAGCATATATGTGCGAGGGGAACCTTTACCTTTTAAAATATCTAGCAGAACAAGAACATAAAACTGTAAATTTTAAAATTGTAAAGTAAGTAAAATTGGATGGGAAAATTATCTAGGTGTTACAAGTTTTCTAAGTTTCCAAAAGGAAATCTTCCCCTCCTTGGAAATGCCAGAAACTGAATCAAGAACATTTTTCACATGATTCATGATCTCCAATTCATAACCCTTTATCATTTGTCCTAATATTTATTATACACCACCTTTCTATAACTGTATTGCTGAGTCACCTCCTCAGATCAGACACAGAAAAGAATCTCTGTAGATACAGTATCTTAAATGACTGAAATTGAGATGGCAGAACAGACAGATTAGCTGATGGAGATGAAGAATCAGGGGTGAAATTCAAAATTTTTCCCTACTGGTTCTATGGGCATGGCTTGGTGGGTATGGCAGGGGAAGGATACTGCAAAATCTCCATTCCCTCCCAACTCCTGAGGAAAGGAAATTGCAAAAACTCCATTCCCACCCCACTCTGGGGCCAACCAGAGGTGGTATTTGCCAGTTCTCTGAACTACTCAAAATTTCCGCTACCGGTTCTCCAGAACCTGTCAGAACCTGCTGGATTTCACCCCTGTGAAGAATATATTTTAAAATTATTAGCTGCATTAAAAACTCACTATATTAACAACAAAACAACAACAACAATAACAAAGCATAGAACTCAAATGTCCTCTATTGTCCAACCTGGTGGAGCATTATAAAAAGCGAGGCCCCTGTCTATAGCCTAGTATAGTTCAGGGCATGTTATCAGCTCATAACTTTACTGTTACATTATTCAGAATATAGAGATCTCTGATAAATAAAATTTACAACCTTAGTTTTACTTTGCTAGTTTTTAGAGGTCATCTGATTTTCTCCTGGGCTGTTTAAAAAAAAAAAAAACAATCCCACCTGTCATCTTGCTGAATAGTTCTTGCTAAGGATAGACGTTCCCGACAATGTTACCGCTCCCAGCATCTATCTCTCCTGCTGTTGCCTTCAGTAAATTTCCTCTAAATAAGCCATTGTTTGTCTGGCTGAAGACAGTTTTCTGCTTGGATGGCTTAACAGGGCAGCCAAGCATTGATTTATGGTGTGTGAAAGAGGCTCTGTTCACATCTGAGAGGGCCAGAGAATACTTTTTTTACTGCCTTTTGAAAAGCCAGAATTAGCGAAAGGACAAATTCTAAATCTTGGCTGTTCATGATACGTTCATGCTATCATCTTTCTTCTGGTTGCATCTGGGAACTATGAAGCTAGGTTTTCAGTTTGGATAAATTAAGGCCGATGGGATAAATTGAGACAAATGGGCCTTTACATTCCCCGACACCTGATCTCACATGCTTAACAAAGTCAGACATCTGATTAGGTTCATCAGCCAACAGTTTGAAGATGTATCACAAAGGTACTACGCAGGAGCCAAGCCCCAAATGCAGAAAACTTCATTGATTCATCTATGTCTCCTGTTTCTTTAGCCTCAGGATACACTTGAAGAATACTTTAAGTCTTCCCCTAATGACACATTTCCTTGCCAGAAGTATGGAAATTATTTGCCATTCAAAAAATTTTTTCCCTCAACTTTCTAGGCTAGTGAGTAGCCTGGGATGTCCTGATGGACTTCCCATCAAATGACTAGTCAGATTTGGTGATCAGCCAATGTCAGCTAGTGCTACCATCCACTGCATAGTGCTACAATATAAAAAAGAGTCCAGCTCTTTCTTTCTCACCGTAGGAAGCCAGATATTGAGGGTTCCATAAGAGCAGAAAAAGCAGATGCAACGGAGGCTCTGAAACCATCATTAAGGACATTTTCTCCAGAGATGGCTTCTAATGAGCACACCAACCTATAGAATCGTAGAATTGTAGGAATTGGAGAAAACTACAAGATTTATCCAACTGCAAAATGCAAAGGAAACCAATTAAACCACCCTGAGAGGTGGTTCTCCAGGTTCTTAAAAATCTCCAGACATGTAGAACAGTGGTGGGTTGCCCCCGGTTCAGACCGGTTTGCAAGAACTGGTAGTAAAATCGGCGAGAGCAGAAGTGGGTTTCAGCAGGTTCTGACCAGTTCTGGAGAACTGATAGCAGAAATTTTGAGTAGTTCAGAGAACCAGTAATAAAAGTTCTGACTGGCCCTGCCCCCACCTATCTCTTCCTCCCAAGTCCCAGCTGATCAGGAAGAAATGGGGATTTTGCAGTAACTGGTAGCGGAAATTTTGAGTAGTTTGGAGAACCAGAAAATACCACCTCTGGCTGGCCCCAGGAGTGGGGTAGGAATGGAGATTTTACAGTATCCTTTCCCTGCCACACCCACCAAGCCACGCCACGCCCACCATGCCACGCCTACAGAACCGGTAGTAAAAAGTTTGAAACCCACCACTGGATGGGAGGCCCTGCCCACTGCCCCGGATGTCATCATCAGCGATCTTGCTTGCAGAAGCAAGGCGCGTGCATGATCCTGTTGCAAACATGATTTTGTAAAGGTAGAACCCACCCCTGATGTAGAACCCCCCAACCTCCACAGGCTGACTATTCCACATGACTACTATTCCTATTGCAAAGAAAAAAGTTTTCATTTTAAAATGCTGTGTTATGATGAAACCTGCCTTGCAATTTCTTAAAGTTTTATTTGCCTCTTAAGAAGGCTTTCAACGACTGGTGTTATTTTCTGTAATAGATCTTTCCATCTGTCTGAATCTTTGCTGGCTGTACAGAACTGCCGGTCTGAAAATACGAGATGGGAGAAGTTGTCTCCTCATATTTCCTGATTCCTGCCCTGGGCAGGGGATTGGACCAATTGACTTCTTGGTAAGTCTTGCCTCCTCTGATCCTGTGCCTTAAGATTTAGTTGAAGCTTAGGTAGCCAGAAAGGCTGAAGACTGCAGAAAAAGGTAACAGTCCACCAAATTGGGGAGGTGGGTTTACACACATCGTTTGGACACTTTGTTATTAAATCGGTGCAAGAACATGCTTCACCAATGAGAATTTCATAGCAATTCTCTTTTCCTCTGAACTTTCAAAAATAAGTTCTTCATCAAATGTAGAAAGCGTTATCTTCAGTTAGTGGGTCTGAATACATTTAAAGGATAACAGGAGGGGGTAAAAAATAAAAAACTGTTGAGGTCAGCCAGAAATACAAAAGATATAGCCGGTGATAATTACATGAAGGCTTAAACAGCTGTAAAATAATTACGCTGACAGCTCATAAAACAATGTGGATGACAACACAAACAACTTGGCATTAGTAAGTTAATTAACACTTTTGTAATCAGACAAAATCCCATTATCTCAATTCAAGCTACGTGTGGCAGAATTACCTCCTTCAGAATCGCTCCTCTATTGAAATACATGTGTATTCCTTTAGTTCTTATATTAACGTAATGCATCTTCCAGCAGTCAACACCCAGAAAAGCAGGGATTAACCCCAGACAAACAATCAAGTGGAAAACAATATCCTAATCAGGGAACTACCAAGGAGAAAATTATATCCTCATCAACACTGGCATGGCAAACTATTTTTTAGAAACAGGGAAAAAACCCACACTCTCTAGCACTGCTGATATTACCTAGTCAGGTAATTAAATGTCTGCATGCAAACAACCAAACACCAAGGACTCCACATTTTTATCTATAATTATATCTATTTAGAAAGTTAATACGTCTATTTGGAAAGATAATATCAGCAGACATGATTCCCCTTCTCATATACCAGAAATCCTGTGATTAGAATGTACACCTTCCTCTGAATATTTGATATGGCAGGTGTCCTGTTGCTTTTAAAATATAATTGGATTTATTATATGGAATATCTGGCTGTTCTTTCTCTAGTTATAGTAATGAACTCTATGACTATATCTTTAAAGTAACCTAAATGATTTAAAAGCTAAGTAGCTGATACAGTTAAGCAGGTGGAACATTAGCGCAAAAGAGAATAAGAAAGCCTCTACTAGATCACTCCAATAGCTCATCCTGTTGAATATTCTGACCTAAACTGATAGTTGATATTCCAGAGGTACATGACAGCTACTGTACAGCCCTCTTTCTTTTGCTCCTTGATATCTCTGTGTAGAAAATGTTGCTTTGGACTCTTGGGATATATCAAGACTAGTCACACAATTCCATATAAATGTTGCTTGGGCCACCACAGGCGCCCCCAACATGAGTGATGTAGAGTTGGCCATGCCCATCCCGGCCCCCCCGAGGTCAAACACAACCCTGATGTGGCCCTCAATGAAATTGAGTTGGACACCCTCGATCTTGACAAACATGAACATTGGGCACTATCTAATAAAATGAAATTCAATGGTGAAAAAAGTAAGGTCCTGCATTTAGGCAAGAAAAACAAAATGCACAGGTGCAGTATATATGGTACCTCACTCAATAGTAGTAACTAGGACTCCTAGTGGACAATCATTTAAATATGAGCCAGCAGTGTACTGCAGCTGCCAAAAAAAGCCAACACAGTTCTAGGCTGCATTGACAGAGGAATTGAAACAAGATCACATAAAGTATTAATACCACTTTATAATGCCTTGCTAAGGCCACACTTGGAATACTGCATTCAATTTTGATTGCCACGATGTAAAAAAGAAGTTGAGACTCTAGAAAGAGTGCAGAGAAGAGCAACAAAGAAGATTAGGGGACTGGAGGTTAAAACGTATAAAGAATGGTTGCTGGAATTTTGTATGTATAGTTTAATGAAAAGAACAATTCGGGGTGACATGGTAGCAGTGTTCCAATATCTCAGCCACAAAGAAGAGGAGGTCAACCTATTCTCCAAAGCACCTGAGGGCAGGACAAGAAGCAATAGATGGAAACTAATTAAGGAGAGAAGCAATCTAGAACTAAGGATAAATTTCCTGACAGTTAGAACAATTAATCAGTGGAACAACTTGCCTCCAGAAGTTGTGAATGCTCCAACCCTGGAAGTTATTAAGAAGATGTTGGATAAACATTTGTCTGAAATGCTATAGGATTTCCTGCCTAAGCAGGGGGTTGGACTAGAAGACCTCCAAGATCCCTTCTAACTCTATTATTCTATTCTACTTTTTTCTCATCCTTTTTTGCAAATAATTTTGCAAAAACCTTGGAGTTTTGTGTGAATAAACTGTCCGATCAAGCTTGACTGGGATTAGGCAAATTCACAAGAATTTATGAAAAATAAATTTTATTGAAAGAAGTTAGGCTACAATAAACAAACAATTTTCAGCAATAGCTGTGGTTCAAGAGCAAATCCTTTATATAGGAGAATTGTTCAAACCTGCTTTTTCTCTTCTTTCTGCCATGGACAAATTAACTGTTTAAGAAGCTTGACTTGCTTTTATCTGCCCAGTTCTCAATGGCCAGATTTTTTTTTTATCTTACTTCCTAATTTTACTGTGTGAAAACTTGGTATATATAGTAAAGAGATCTATAGCCTGATGTTTTTCATACATTTTGTATTAAGGTTCTCTAGTCAGTGTCATTATGACTTGGACTGATAACAATTTAAATCCAAAATTTCTGGTAGGCCCCAGATTGTCTAGGAACATCTCCAGCTCCTGGCAAACAATTTACAGGATGTACATTTTCAGAATAACATTGATATTCTGTCTGAATTCGTTCTGACTTTTCTAAGAGCAACTTCACAATTCACAGGGAAAATTAATCTTTGAGAATTTCTTTCCCTCCTTCCTCTTGTTAAATTCACCTAATATAAATAGTTCTTCAACTTTCAGAAGAATGATCTTTCATATCTGATGAGCTCTATACCATATGAGATATTATTATTATTGTTGTTGTTGTTGTTGTTGTTGTTGTTGTTTGGTAAAATTTTCAGCAGATTACATAGCATGTCCTGTGCTCGGTGTAAAGTGCAGGCTAGACTTTTTGATGGTTTAAATCACCAAACACAAGGGAAAGTGGTTTTTGCTGCTTGAAGGATATTTGCCTACAGCATAATTCCAATAATGGCAGTAATATCAGATCGCAAAGAGTTGAGGCTTTCACCCTGCAGAGCTGAAAAATGTTGATAGGGTTGCACTGGGAATTTCCCCTTCAGTTTAAATATTTGAGACACGGATGTCTCAGACAATCATAATCCTTTGGAAATTACCTTGATATCACAAGAAGTGAAAGATGAAAGATATTATAATTAAGATGTGGAAATCTTATTTTCAGAAAGATTTTAAACAAAGGAAAGAAAAGCAATCCAGGGCTTATACTTCAGTTAGGTTATTCCTACATTCAGCTCATAAATCCTGAAAATTAAAAAAAAAAAAAAGTTTGGTGATAGCAAATGTTTCATTTATTTCATTTATTCATGTATTTCTTTCCTCATCTCTGCTTTCAATGCATAGATTCTCATTCATTCCAATTCGTTTGCTGTAACATTACCATCAGGTAAATTATATTTAGTTCTAACTGTAACATGACTTGGATTTGCCGCACTGAGGCATTTTGAAGCATTCTGCAGCTTTAAGTAGAATTTGCAAGTAGCCTCTGGCTACATGAGGTGTATATGCAGAAACCTATTCCAACAATTGTCAATCTTAGGAAGAAACATAGGAGCAAAGCAATAGCAGCGGCTGTGGTCTTAGAACAGGGGTATCAAACTCAAGGCTCATGGGCCAAATCTGGCCCATGGGGTGCTTAGATCTGGCCTGCAGGGGCCCTTTGGAAAAAGTGAAGGACCTGCCTGAGGTGCCTCTGCCAACGAAAACGGACCTCCCAAGCTCCGTTTTCGCTGGCAGAGGATTGCAGGAGGCCCCCGAGGTCAAACACAACTCTGATGCAACTCTCAATGAAATCAAGTTGGACACCCCTGTTTTAGAAGTATCAGATTATCTTGCTTTTCAAAGAATGTTTAAGAGGATATTTTGCTCAGACATCATCAAAATGCCCCATCACAATGCTAATTTCAACTTTGATTGTCTCCAAACAATGGTTTGCAGTTGGGAGGCAATTTCTAGTCACAGCTTTAGTTTTCTCAAATGGTGCAGCAAACCACTATTGAAGTGTACCGAGAAAGAAAATATATGGTTAAAAAAAGATCTAGTTATATTTTTCAGATGACCTGAAGACTAGGCTTCACATATTTGAACTTTGCTCAATTTTAACTTTGAAATTTCTGGATTTTTCATTTTTTAAAGTTTTTATTAGAGCTACATAAACTTGGCACCAAACAATTAACAATAATCTTAATGTCCTTTGGGATAATTCCAAAGATGCTGCTAATGATCAAAACTACTGGTCAATGTTTTCTGCACAGGACATGTTGTTGTTAATGATGATGATGACGATACATAAAATGGGGAAAGGCCTGGTTTTCCAATACCTAAAAATGAAAAGCTCTGGCATGGTTGCTCTGGCATGTTAGCAGTATAATTTCTAAGAATCAATTGTTGGCAATCTCAAGTGAGAATTCTTGCTGAAAGCCATACTGAATGCAACTGACTTTGCCATGAAAGAAACTTAATCTATTAAAATGTCAATCAGAGAACAGACATGTTGACAGATATTACATGTGGCATGGACTATGACCACCATAATCACTTATGCGATAGTGATATCTCCAGATTTCCAACAGGCAATTATAATCCTGGAAATGTAACCTAACGCAAAGACAACACAAGAAAACACCACTTCAACAAGTGCAGGGATGGATTCTACTTACCTTTACTACCAGTTTACAATGGGACCGCGCATGTGCAGAAGCTTCTGTGCATGCGCAGATTGCCCATGATGACATCATGGTGGGTGGGCAGAGCCTCCCGCCAGTTTTACTACCGGTTCTATAGAACCGGACTGAACTGGGAGCAACCCACCACTGGTCAAGTGAGAAAAACAAAAAACAACATCAAAAAGGCATTAAAAAAGAATATGCAAAAAGAATTCAATCTGGATTACAAATTGGCAACACATTGGAATTATAACCAAAGTCTTCTGGGTGAGTCAGAATAAAAATCTAATATTTTTAAAAGAATAGTTCATAAAAATCTAGCATTTTCTGGGGATTGTATTCTGTCGCTCGGGTGTTACTCCAACAAGAAGCCCTCTTTCTATTAGCGACTTGGTACACTCTATCTTATTTTAAGGTTCAGGCAGGCATTTATGGGAAAAGGTGATCTTCCAGGTAACCTCTCAGCTTTCATTCATTCAACGAATTGGGCTTGGAAACATGCCTCTGTAGACCTTGATATCATTGCTCTATAATGAAAGGGGGAAAATGCGGCTCAACCTCACTGTGGACTTTTCTCTCTTTATTTGCGTTTGGTGGGATTTGGGAAGGAATTTAACAGACCTTGAAATCACTTGTACATGGTAAGGTATCTGACTCTTGAGATTTTCCATGAGCCTATCAAGGACTCAAGTGCTGCTGGTGCCTGACCTTTTTCACATGCATATCTAAGACAAATGAGTAGCAAAGATCCTTGTCTAAGAAAAAGCTGAACATCCATCCCGAACATCTCTAGGGACTCCTTACCTCTCCCTATACTTATGAAGTAACATCCGCTTGACTAACTGTGCTTACCGAGAGGAACATGGGTCTCTAATATAAAGAATATTGATCTGCTAAGGGGAGATATTTGGGGCCATAAAACTCTTGAGGAAAATCTAGTAGAAGGAAATTTTCTCTAAGAAAAAAGCAGCAACTACAATCCTGAAACATAATAAGGCTCAAGTAAAGGTTAATTTAGTTTGACAGAAAAAAAATTAAGTGATTAGAAAGCTAACTAACTGGACATTTAGGTTTAATGGTGTTTAGAATGGGCCTGAAGGGCAAGTACAGGTTTTCATTTTCACCTCTCTTCTACTCTTAACACAGGGATGCTAAAGACATGTGAATAAGTGCCTTGATGTGCATCCACATTTAAGAAGAAATTATTGAAGAAACTTGTACCAGACACTGAGAAAAAAAGGAAATGACTTTAGCCTTCTTTGGGACTATGATCTAAATAATTTTATATATGTGAATACCATAGGAAGTCCGCAACCCCATTGCAAACCAGTAGTAAAAGTAAGTAGAACCCACTCCTGGAATGAATGAATGAATGAATGAATGAATGAATGAATGAATGAATGAATCTTATTATCCCTAATGTGCGTTGACACATATGTCAGCATAATGAAAATATTATTAAAAATGTCGTCCCCCCCTCCCCCCTCCTCTTGGTGATCTTTAAGCAGCCAACAAAGTTCTTAGCATGCTGCTAGTGTGACACCAGCTGAAAACAGCTGAAATCTTTCATTATTCATCCTTTGGTTGGGTTTTGGCTTTTGAAGAACCTCTCTTTTCTTTTCTAGTATGGCGCCATCATAAAAAAAAAACGCAGCCTTATGAACAGCCTCACAGTAAGTATATGGGTTGTTGGGCTAGGAAGAAGGAAAGGAATACTAAAATGAGGAGCGGAAGGAAGACTTTTAAATGGGCAAGGAAGGAATTAAATTTTCATGAGAATGGTGGGACCGGGACTAGGATAGATTTTGAAACAGATTAAAATAAACCATGTTATTTTTCATGTTTGAGAAAAGGTGGACATAATGGAGTTTATTTTAAATTAGTCTAAACTGAGCTATTTGTCTGTTCGCCCATGATTCAGGTCCAGGTTTATCATCCTTTTTTTGATTTAATCTGGGGATTCAATTTATGAATCCATTATCTAAATTTACAACTAATGTGGTAACTCCTACACAGATATTAGAATATGTGAGAAAAATACATGTTAGGGGGCTGATCCCAAATTTCAGCAGCTGTATCAAATAAGAGTTCTACAATTCTCAGTAACCATGGCAACACGGAATCACTGCATTTGAAAGAGAAATACCAAATGTGGCTTGACTGAAATGGATGACTTTTAATTTATTATCAATTTACACTATAACTTTTTAAACTTATGTTCTTCATTACGAACATATTGCTATACCCATGGCTTCCTGCCTGAATTAACTTTTTTTAAAAAAACAAAGTTGGCAAATCTACAATGTTTAGATCTATTTTATTTTATTTGCTTACATGTCATGTATATTTCAAGAGGATGGGAAGTACAGGGGGAATGGGAGGGGGAAGAGACTAAGAAAATACAATTATTTTTCCCCAATTCCAACTCTTTTTCATCTATTCTATTTTATTAATATGCAATAGAATGAACTGCATCTATTTTAAATGTGTTAAAGAATGGAATACAGGGAGTCCTCATTTAGTGACCACCACTGGGACCAGCAACTTGGTCATTAAGTGAAGTGATCATTAAATGAAACCTAGATTGTGTTTATGATCTTATTTCCTTTGCTTTATAGGCCTGCAAAGGTAATAAATGTGTATTTTCTCAAAAGTGCTTTTTCAAAAGGCCGCTGGACTGTTTTTTCCTTGAGGAAGAAGAATATATTTCATTTCTCATCTAAGAAGCTTCATCATGATAATTCTTCTCCCTCAAGGAAAAAGCAGTCCAGTTGCTTTCTGAAAAAGCACCTTTGAGACAATTATGACCAGGATGATTTGAGAATCTCCACAAATGTTAATTTTATTTATAAATTTTATTTTATTTTATTTATAAATTTATAATTTATAAATGGTATAGGATCTCCTGCCTCAGATAGGGTGGACTACAAGACCTCCAATGTCCCTTCCAGCTCTATTCTGATTGATTGATTTTGTTATTTATTTATTTATAATCTAATTGAACATAGGTTCAACTTGAAATCATGACAAATCTACAGTGCACTGTGGACAGCACAAAATGCAATAAGTCCTCTACTTACGGCTGGTTGCTTAGTCACCATTTGAAGTTACAATAGACCCCCCCAAAAGGTACTTACGATCCAATTCCTAAGTTATGACACATAGGTCCCTCCCTCCCATGGTCATGTGACTGCCTTTTTGGTACTCAGCAACTGACCTACATTGATGGCTGTTTGCAGTATTTCATAGTCATGTGATTGTGATTTATGATGTTTTTGCTGAAAACAGGCATTTTGAAGCAATCTAGAACTAAGGAGAAATTTCCTAATAGTGAAAGCAATTAACTAACGGAATAGCTTGCCTTTAGAAGTTGTGGGTGCTCCATCACTGGAGGCTTTCAAAAAGAGACTGGACAACCATTTATTTGAAATGGTATAGGGCCATGATGGCGAACCTATGGCACACGTGCCACAGGTGGCATGCATAGCCATATCATTGGGCACACCAGCTCAGTTCTGAGGCGCATGTGCGCGCCGGTCAGCTGATTTTCAGGCCTTCTGGGCCCATCAGAAGTAGGGAAACAGGCTGTTTCCCTGGGGAAGGCCTGTTTTTTTCCTCACCTGGCTCCAGGGCCTCTCTATGCATCTGGGGAGGGCGAAAACAGCCTTTCCCACTCCCTCGGAGGCCCTCCGGAGGCCTGAAACAGCCCATTTCCCAACTCCCGGTGGGACAGGAAGTGATGTTTTTTGCTGTCCCCAGCCTCCAGAGACTCCTAGAGAGTCTCCCAACCAGGAGTTGGGAAATGGGCTGTTTCAGGCCTCCGGAGGGCCTCTGAGGGAGTGGGAAAGGCTGTTTTCGCCTTCTCCAGATGCACAGAGAGGATCTGGAGCCAGGTGAGAAAAAAACAGGCCTACTGGGCCATTGTGTGCCAGGTCTTCAGAAGGCACCGAGGTCTTGGATTCTTCGTATCTCTGGGGACAGCTGATTCCAGAGGGCAGGTGCCCCCAAAGAAAAGGCCTTCCCCCTGGGGGCCACCAGTCTACATTGCTTGGCCGATGGCACCCTGAGGAGGCCCTCTCTGTGGGAGTGCACAGGTCAGTGGGAGGCCATTGGTAGCAGCAGGCGGTCTCGAAGATATCCAGGTCCTATGCCATGGAGCGCTTTAAAGGTGATAACCAACACCTTGAAGCGCACCCGGAAGACCACTAGGAGCCAGTGCAGCTCACGCAGGAGAGGTGTTATGTGGGAACGCCATGCAGCTCCTGTAACTACCTGCGCGGCCGCATTCTGGGCCAGTTGGAGCCTCCGGGTGCTCTTCAAGGGGAGCCCCATGTAGAGAGCATTGCCATAGTCCAGGTGAGAGGTGACGAGGGCATGAGTGACTGCACAAGGAATCCCGATCTAGGAAGGGCCGCAACTGGCGGATCAGACGAACCTGATAAAAAGTCTCCCTGGCTACAGCCGTCAGATGTTCCTCCAAGGACAACTGCGTATCCAGGAGGACTCCCAGATTGCGCACCCTCTCCGTGGGGGCCAAAGACTCACCCCCAATAGTCAGTGTCAACTGACTATATCGGGAAGCCGGAAAATGCAGCCACTCAGTCTTGGATGGGTTGAGCCTGAGCCTGTTCCTCCCCATCCAGATCCGCACGGCCTCCAGGCACCGGGACATCACTTCAAGGGCATCATTGGGGTGGCCCGGGGTGGAGATGTACAGCGTACTGGTGGTACTTCACCCCGAAGCCACGGATGATCTCACCCAGTAGCTTCGCATAGATGTTGAACAAAAGGGGCGAGAGGACCGACCCCTGAGGCACCCCACATATGAGGTGTCTCGAGGTCGACCTCTGCCCCCCTGCCAACACAAACTGCGACCAGTCCGAGAGATAGGAGGAGAACCACCATAACACGGTGCCCCCCATCCCCAACTCTTCCAACCGGCGCAACATGATACCATGGTCGATGGTATCAAAAGCTGCTGAGAGATCTAACAGGACCAGAACAGAGGAGCAACCCCTGTCCTGAGCCCTCCAGAGATCATCTACCAATGCGACCAATGCTGTTTCCGTGCTGTACCCAGGCCTGAAACCCGACTGGAATGGATCCAGATAAGACGTTTCCTCCAGATATTGTGGAAACTGTCGTGCGACCACACTCTCAACAACCTTCGCCACAAAGCGAAGGTTGGAGACAGGATGGTAGTTGGCTAATACTGCCGGGTCCAGGGAAGGCTTCTTGAGGAGAGGCCTCACCACCGCCTCTTTCAAGGCCGTGGGGAAGAATCATGTTCTTTGATTTTCAACAAAACACCCCATACTAATGGGTTTGTTTAACAACTACCCATTCACTTAATGAACCATGGTTAGTTGCTTAATGAGGACCGCACAAAAGGTTGTAAAATCCATATTCCAGAAATAATCCATAATTCCAGACAATAATTCAGACCCATTGCGACTACGGTACAAAAATGGAAGGTGTGATTTTTTTTCAGACTTTACACGAGATCCTCCTGAAATGATATGCAAAAATATTTCTTGTCTCTCTGCCTAGAACGAGCCACTGCAATCATACAGAATCGTACAGAATAATCCATAATAATCACCAGTCTGAGAAATTTTGTTATGACTAGGTTGTGTATCAGAGGCACGTATCCTTGTGATTTGACAGAAACAATTCTTATCTCTGCTTCGAAGGAACCATGGCAATTGCATTGATTGTTTTTGACGTTACCATTTTATTCATTTATTTATCTAATTTATATAGCCGCCCATATCATACCTTCTACTATTGGTATCTTATGATTGTATTAGTTTGTCATTTGTTGTTTGTATGTATACTGAGAGCTTGTGCACCGGAGAATAATTCCTTGTGTTCAATCACACAAGGGCCAATAAAGAATACTGCATTGCATTGTATCACCAAAAGTGACTTTGAACAGTGTATAACAAAGTTTTTGTACTAAACCATGGTAAGTGGCATGGTGGCAAAAATGAAGATCAGAGGGATGCCATCTTATGGAATTTTATGAATCTTCAACTTGCAACAATTCATTTAGTGACCATTCAAAGTTACAACATCACTGAAAGAAGTGGCTTATGACCATTTTTCACATTTTACGACTGTTGCAGTGTCCCCATGGTCACGTGGTCAAAATTCAGACTGTTGGAAACTGACTCGTATTTATGACGGTTGCAGTGTCCTGGGTTCATGTGATCACTTTTGGGGACCTTCTGATAAGCAAAGTCAAAACGGGGAAGCAAGACTCACTTAACAACTGTTTTTCTAACTTAACAACTGCAATGATTCACTTAACAATTATGGCAAGAAAGGTCATAAAATGGGGCAAAGCTCACTTAACCAATGTGTCATTTAGCAACATAAATTTTGGGCTCAATTGTGATCGTAAGTCGAGGAGTACCCATATATGAAACCACCATAAATACATAAACCCTGCCTACCACCAATGCCGGCATGAAATCTTGGTTTATGAAAGTCATCTCGAGATCTTGGTTGGGCTGTCTGTATGTATTTCCTCTCAACTGTTCTGAATGCATATGGACTATTAAAAAAGAAAAAAAATCCAGTCTGCATTTATTGCATTCACCATAAACCCAACTGTAAAAGGAAAAAAAAAATCTATACAAAGAAACAGAGTATATCACTGCAGGTTGAAGATGTTGTGATCTGCCAGCAGCTTGTGGAGCTGGCAGCAAAGTCGGACAGCGATGAGGCTGAGGAAGAACATGGGCCAATTCTGGAAACTGGGGAAGGCCCAGATGAGGGCTCTGCGTCAGAGGCAGAGATGGGGCCAGGGCCATTGGGGAGTGATCTGCGGACTTCGGAGCCTCTAGAGGCTGACAGTAGAGAGGCAGAGGAACAGGAGGAGCCTATTCCTAGTGCACGTATGAGAAGAGCTGCCAGAAGGCAGGAGCAGCTAAAGCAGAGAGGACGACTCGGGAGTAGGGCCAGGAGATGTTTGGCCCTTCCCATAAGGCTTAAAAGGCCAGCAACGGCTCTTGGCCTCTTTGCCGGAAAACAACAGTTGAGAGAATTGCTTCTTGTTTGGCTGTAGTTATTTCTTCTGTTCCTGAACTGTTGCCAAGAAAAGCCTTTGGCAGTTTGCCTAATTATCCCAAGGTCAGAGATAAACTAAAGACTGGTGTTTTAAGGACTTTGTTTTCATTTCATTTAGAATATGCTGAGAGTGAGTTAATTCTCAGCTGTTTTAATAAAATCTGTTTGTTTTTTGGAACTGTTTTGCATTTAATATCAACTACGTGGGCCTGGGTCACAACAGAAGAGGAAAATTCAGATCAACAAAGCATAGCAGGAACTACACATACCCTCCTGGTCTACTTGTGTGTAAATATACATTTTTTCTCAATCCTATCAAGCTTTTAAAGTGGGCATGACTGTATTTTAAAGCGAACCAGAGGGAATAAAAAAAACCCCATCACTGTTATTTTCTGCATGTATGAAAAATTGGTGATTCTTATTACCTCACTGAGAGAACCATTGCAATTGTCAGATATGATAATGTAAATTTACTCCTGCTGTCAAAGATTTTAACCCTGCTAAATACAAGGATTTTTATAAGAACAGGTTACTATAGTTACTACAATCTGGCTACTTTCTTTTTCTTTTTTGGAAAAAAAAATGTAAATGTTTTAGGGTGACAGTGCTATATAAAGAGCTGAACTGTGTTGATTTTTTTTAAAAAACTTTAATCCAAGGCACCATATGAACAGCTTTGATTCTAAATCTGCTGATCAAGCCCAGGACATTAAACGTAGAAGACGTTAAGGAAACGAGCACAATTCTTCAAGGCAGAAATGAAAACTAACAAGGGTATTACTGTCTTTTGAAAGCTTAAAAAAAGATTAACATTTTTTTCCTTGTAATTTTCTATTGAGCATCAGCATAATTGTTGATGTGGGGAATGTTCTGTATAAGCTGTTATAATACAAACGTAATCTTTGACAGGTGTCTAAATGTGCAGGATGTAACGGCTTTCTAATTTTGTAGGTCTGCTTTAGTTGGTTTATCAATCCACCAACCTCTTCCCTCGTTTGCCCCCCTCAATCACTCATATTTTGAAAATCGAGGGGTTAAGCCTCCGTAAGACAAAAATGCATTCTCATCTTTCAAGCTCTAAAGCTCTCCAAAATATAAAAATGAGCCAAATAGTTTCATCTTCACCCATCTCATCTCATAATTGGATACACTCCTTGAGGATGTTCTACCCATGTTACGCTCTTCTTGAACAGGACACAGCTGTTTTAATGAGATTCTCCTCTACTTCTCTCTCATGTTAATTAAGGAACAACTCTCATGGTCTTGGATAAAATCAGATTCAGAGCTTAGCTTTCTCTATACAATGGATCAACTTCCTTATTATTCAAGTGCACCATATTTTTCAAAAGCATTTTCTTTGTCAAAGAAAAAGGAGGGTTATCTGAAAATTAGTACTGGGAATTCCTTCATTCTCAATCCAACCTCTTATTAAAGTTCAAAGTGTATGCCATGCCCTATGACCTATGGACAATTGCTTCCCATCCACCGCAAAATAATGATTTTGATCACCGTTTTCTTCACTGATAGTTCTTTTTTTCTTTCTGAGCATTGTTCAGGATCAAAAACTACACATCTCTTGATGATGTCACTGAATACTGCTAGGTCCTTTAGAATTAGCTTCTTGAAATGGTTTAATAACCAGAGTTCTCTGGGCAAATGACAATGCATTTTCAAAATCTAAAGCAGTAAAAAATACAAAAATCATGCAACCATAAAAATAGTACAATTCCTTCATTATGAACAATTTAATAAACATTCATTAATAACAGTTAAGCAACAAACAAAAGAATAAGAAAATTAAATATATAAAGAGAGTGTGAGAGAATATAATCTCTAGATTTAGATTTACGCCTATATGTACAATAGAACTGTACTCCCTTCCTCCCTCCCTCCCTCCCTCCCTTCCTTCTGGCTTGACTCCTGACAACTGCCTGGACTAGTCTCTGTGGTTTTCTTGACAAGATTTCAGAAGTGGTTTGCCATTACCTTCTTCCAAGAGCTGAGAAAGAGTGACTGTCCCAAGAGCACCTAGTTTGTTGTGGCCATGGGACTGGAACTCACAGTTTCCCAGTTTCTAGCCTGGTGCTTTAACCACTATACCAAATTCCCTCATGGCTCTCATCACCTATAAATATATAGATAATATTTATTTATTTATCAAATTTATACAGCTGCCCATCTCACCAAAAATGATTCTGATAAAATCAGATAAAATATCAAATTAAAACCCATATCAATAAATACCATAGAGTGAAAAATAATAAATCATAGGAGAGGGAGGAAAAAAATGGCAAGTCTCTGGTTGCCAGGAGATGACACAGGTAGGTCTTGAGGACCTTTTGGAACATCAAAAGGGGAATATCATAATTCCTGGTGAAAAGTTGCTCCTTAATATCAAAAGGGGAAGAGTTGTATCTTAGCCTGGCATTAAAACAATATTCAAGAGTGAGGGGCATTCCCCAGATATTAGTTTAGCATTGGGAAGTTCTTTTCTCTTGTAACTTGATTATAGTTAGAAGATTAGAAATCCATTCATTTCTAAGAATTATATATATATGTATGTATGTATGTATGTATGTATGTATGTATGTATTGTATGTATGTATGTATATGTATATGTATATGTATATGTATATGTATGTATATATGCTTTGTGTGTGTGTGTGTGTGTAGTATACATATACTATATATACACACACACATATGCATACACATACTGTATACATACTCTATATATACATATACTGTATAAACTAATGTATACATATACTGTCTCTCTATGTGAGTGTGTATAGCTATAGGTATAGGTAAAGAAAGATATCCAGCATGATTATATGTCAAGGTGTACGGGACGTTCTTACCTTCCTACAGAAGTGGTACCTATCTATTTACTCACATTTGCATGCTTTCGAACTGTTAAGTGGGCAAGAGCTGGAGCAAGAACGGGAGCTCAACCTGTCCTTTAGTGCTCAGGTCTTGAACCTAGGCTGTCAGCTTTCCAGCTGGCAAGTTCAGCATCTTTAACCGCACTCATATGGTGCCTCGATAGAAAAACACTTAATCTCTCCTCTGGCTCAAGCTGATGAAGGGAGGAGAACTTGTGGCTCAGAGGTTAACACAACTGCCTAACATGCAGGCAGCCCAAGTTCAAATCCAAGTAAAGGTATGGCTAGCTGATGAGAGCTAAATAGCTTGAAATAGATCTGTTGCAATATTTTTAGGATCAGACTCAATAAAGATAATAAAGATTAGAGGTATATATATATTTCTCTTTAATCATAACAGGCATTCTATATTCACTGAATATTCATAGATAGAAGCCAGGAAAATGGTGAGGGTGGCTCCTTATATATACAAAGGGCGGAGTCAAGAATGGGAGTGGTGAATTATGAATACATTAGGAAACAAAGAATAAGTTAACCCCCGATATCCCATATATACATTATTTACACATTAGGGAATAAGGCATTTACATCTGACAAATCCCCCTCTAAATGCCGGTTCGCTATACAACACCAATTACATTCAGATTCAGGACAATATAAGACATATAATTTTGAAGTTAAATATTTGTGCTGTTTAGAAGGTAAAGGCTTCGTTAATATGTCAGCTAATTGTTCAGAGGTATCACAATGCACTGCTTTGATAAATCCATCTTGAGACAATTGTCTCACATGTTTAAACTTTATATCTATATGCCTGGATCTTTGTCCAATGGCATCGGATCTGGATATTTCAATGGCTGCTTTATTATCTTCATGCATAACAAAAGGTAAAGCAGGTTTTTTCCAGACATCTGAAATCAAATCATTAAACCATACAAGGTTATTTGCAGCTTTGGATAAACAAACATATTCCGCTTCTGTGGTTGAAGTGGCTACCAGTTCTTGTTTACCAGTGTACCAGTAAACTGGACAGTTATTTAATAGAAAAATATAACCAGAAGTGCTCTTTCTGCATGATATATCTCCAGCCCAATCCGCATCTGCGTAACAAGTAAGTTTTGGTTCTTTGTCATTACTAGGTTCTAATACCAAACAAAAGTCTAATGTACTTTTTAGATATCTTAGAATTCTTTTGACAGCTTCCCAATGATACATAGTTGGTTTACTAACATGTCTGGACAATAAATTGAGAGGTAATGCAATATCTGGCCTGGTCCAATTAGATATATAAAGAAGTGAACCTATGACTGATCTATAAAATGTATTATCTTTGAATTCAGGGGAAGACTCATCAGTGTTTCTAAGGAAATCAGTTTGCATAGGAGTGTCACATGGTTTAGCATTGTTTAAATTGCATTTGTTTAGAAGTTCAATAATCTTATCTTTCTGAGTAAGTTTGAATCCCCTTCTAGTTTTGTTAATTTGTACACCAAGGTATTTGTTTACTTTACCTAGAGATTTCAACGAAAAATGTTCGTTTAGCTTATTTACAAAGGTTTCTCTTCTCTCCTTGTGTTTTCCTATATATAAAATATCATCTACATAAATTAACACGAATTCAATGTGATCATCACTTTTTTTTACAAAGAAACAGTTATCAGCGGTGGTAGCGTTAAAATCCATGGTCTTAAGTACTTTTACCAAACAATCATACCATCTTTTGCCAGATTGTTTTAACCCGTATAGACTCTTGTTCAATAGCCAGATTTCATTCTTATTAGTGTATTGACTGTGTGGTGCCCTTACATATATTTCCTTATCTAGTTTTGCGTGTAAGTACGCAGTCTGTATGTCATATTGAAATACATCAAGATTGAGTGCAGATGCCACTACCAGAGCTGTTTTAACACTCTCTGTTCTCACTGTGGGGGAGTATGTGTCAGTATAGTCCTCCGGATACTTTTGTGCATAACCTTGTGCAACTAATCTGGCTTTGTATAGAGTATTGCCTCCTTCTAGATTCTTTTTTTTTTTTTTTTATTGCAAAAGTTTTACAATTACATTTTCACCCCTTTTTTTCACCCCCCCACCTCCCTCCCCAAACTTCCCGTCCTCCCTAACCCTCCCTAACCCTCCCCCCCCAGACTTCCCTATTATGTACTCATAACTAATAACACTGATATATATACCTGAACCCATCCCTCCCCCTACATAATTTTCCCTCTTTGTCTCTTTATATTAAAATATTTCTAATACATTGTTTTCAAATAAAAGCTATTTGATACTTTCTAATTTGGTATTTGTTCTGAACATATTCTATCCACCTTTTCCATTCCCATTCATAAGTCTCTTGTGAACAATCTTTTAAATATGCTGAAATCTTCGCCATCTCTGCAAAACTGGCCATCTTCGAAGTCCATTCCTCGATAGTAGGCAAAGCTTCATTCTTCCAATATTTACCTATCAACAATCTTGCTGCTGTTATCATATACAATATTAATTTTGTTTCATCCCGTGTAAAACCCTTAACTATGCCCAATAAAAACAATTGTGGAGAAAATTGAATTTTTTTCTTCAAAACATTCTGCATGACCCACCATATTTTTATCCAAAAAGCCTTAACTTTCCTACAGGTCCACCAAACATGATAATACGTAGCATCCAAACATTCACATCTCCAACATTTTGGCTGAACATTAGGGTACATACATGACAACTTTTTAGGATCTAGATGCCATCTATAAAACATTTTATAGAAATTTTCCCTCAAATTCTGCGACTGTGTAAATTTAACATTCTGAACCCAAATTTTTTCCCATGTTTCCAACATCACTGGTTCTTCAAAATTTTGTGCCCACTTAATCATACAATCTTTAACTAATTCCGTTTCTGAATCCCTTTCTAGCAAAACATTGTAAAGCCTTTTAATATGCATTGGACCTTTCTCTCTTATATGTCTAACCAATTCTTCCTCATGCAACATAATACCAGTTTTTTGGTCCTCTTTCCATCTCAATTGTAATTGATTATATTGTAACCAGGTTAAATTAATCCCTTCGTCCAACAGTGTCTGCAATGTCTTCAACTGCCATCTGCCCGCATCTGTAAAAAGAACCTCTTTGTATAAAAACCCCCCGAGTGACATTATATTTGTATTCCACAAGGTATGACCAAGATCCAGCCATAGCGGTATTTTATAATCCCATTTGAGTCGGTGCTTCTTCCAAACTCTCATCAAAGAGTCTCTAAGTATATGACTTTTAAATACTTTATCAACTTTGTCATCATAAAATAGGTAAGCATGCCATCCAAATTCAAGATCAAAACTTTCTGCATTCAATATTCCAGCCTTTTTACTTCCAAACCAATCACTTGTTAAAGTTAAAGCTGCTGCATCATAATATAACTGTAGGTTTGGAAGTTTAAGGCCTCCTCTTTCTGGAACATCTTGCATAATTTTCAATTTCACTCTCGGCTTTTTCTCGTTCCAGACAAACTTATTAAGTCCAGTTTGCCAAACTTTCAGTTGTTTATCACTTTTAAGCACCGGAATCATTTGAAACAAAAACAGAAATCTTGGCAAAATGTTCATCTTAACTGCTGCTATTCTTCCAAGTAAAGACAGTTGCAGCTTTTTCCAAGTCTCCATGTCTTTCTGAACCTCTCGCCACAACACCTCATAGTTATTTTGAAACAATTTCATGTTTGATTCTGCAACCTGAACTCCAAGATATTTTACCTTAGGTACAATTTCAAAACCTGCCCTCCTTTCAAACTCATATTTACGATCTTGTGTCATATTTTTGACTATCATTTTAGTCTTTTTTGAGTTCACTCTGAAACCTGAAACTCTACCATAGTCTTGTATAATGTCGTTCATCAAGATTATTGATTCCATTGGTTGTGATAGGGTAACCACCAGATCATCTGCAAATGCCTTTACTCTATAATCCTCTTGCCTTATCATTATGCCTTTCAAAATTTTTGAGTCCCGTATTATATTTAGCAAGACTTCCAATGTTAAAATAAATAAAAGTGGGGACAACGGACATCCCTGTCTTGTTCCTTTTTCAATTTTAAACTCTGTCGTCAAACTTCCATTAATAATAATCTGTGCTTTTTGCTCTTGATAAATTGCTGAAATTGCCTGTGTAAACTGGTCCCCAAAGCCCATCTTTTTTAAAGTCTTTAGTAGAAAATTCCAATCCACTCTATCAAAGGCCTTCTCCGCATCCAAAAAGACCAGCACTGCAGAAATCTGTTTATTCTTATCAAGATATTCCAATAAGTCTATTACTTGCCTTACATTGTCCTTCATGTATCTACCCTCAATAAATCCCGCTTGATCCTCATGAATCACCTTTTGGATTACTGGCATCAACCTGTTGGCTAATACCTTCGCGTAAATTTTATAGTCTGTATTCAAAAGAGATATTGGTCTGTAGTTCTCTGGTTTTTTAGGACCAACTTGTTCTTTTGGTATCAAAGATATATAAGCAGTTGTCCAGGATGGGGGTATTTTACCCCCTTGTTGAATATTGCAAAATAAATCTCTAAGTTGTCCCACCATTTCAGCTTGTAAAGTTTTATAATACACTGCAGTCAAACCATCCGTGCCAGGAGCTTTGGCTGTTTTTAGCTGTTTAATTGCTGCTGTTATCTCCTCCTCTGTTATAGGATAATTCATTCTTTCCTTTTGTTGATCAGTAATTTTTGTAACTCTCTTATCCTTTAAATATTTTTCTATAAGTCCATTCTGCACCTCATCTTTGGCATATAGTTTAGTGTAATAATCCACAAAAGCTTCTTTAATTAGTTTTTGTTGAAAGATTTCTTTCCCTCCAATATCAATACTATCAATAGTCCGTATACTTTGTTTTTTCCTCAATGTGTAAGCCAACCATCTGCCCGGTTTATTAGCATTGCAAAATGTATTATGCTTCGCGTATTGTAAACTTGTTGCAACTTGTTCCGCCATAAGCATTTGGAATTGGTCTTTCAAAAGTTTTATAGCACTTCGTATTCTTTCATCTGTTGGGTTTTTAATAAGTAACTGTTCTTTATTCTTTATTTCCATTTCCAACTCAGATCTTTTCTTTTGTCGGAACAGTCTATGTTTAGAATTCATGTAGATAAGTACCCCTCTCATATAAGCTTTACTTGCATCCCAAACAATTTCAACTGGGGTACCTTTATTCAAATTTATTTCAAAAAATTCTTTCAAATGCTTTTTAAGTTCTATTATATTTTTTTCATATCTAAACAGGTTCTCATTTAATCTCCAAGAACGTCTCTCAACCTTATCCATCTCAATTTCTATCCATACAGGACTATGATCAGTCAAAATTCTTGGAAAAATCTTTGTTCTTTTTGTCTTAACAAGTAGATCATTTGACAACAAGATAAAATCAATCCTAGAAAAAGATCTATGTCTATCAGAAAAAAAAGTGTAATCCAATTCATTTGGGTTATGTATTCTCCAAACATCTTTTAGTTCCATATCTTCTTTCATATCAAAAAAGGTCTGTGGTAATCTAATTCTAGACTTTGCCAAGCTCTTTTTATCTAATTTAGAATCAATTACTCCATTCCAATCTCCCATAATTAAAATAGATCTGTAGTCCCATTGCAATATTTTAGTATGTAACATCTTGTAAAAATAATCCTGTTGTTGGTTGGGAGCATAAATTCCAATCAAAAGAATTTGTCCATTTGCTGTAAACAATTCAATTGCTACAAATCTACCATCTTGATCTACTTCTATAACTTTTGCTGTTAATTTTTTATTTACATAAATAACCACACCATTCTTTTTCTGCGAAGTTGAAGATATATAATGTGCTCCTAGTTTTGAGTTTATCAAATATTTTTGATCTTGAGTTGTAATGTGCATTTCTTGTAAACATATTATATCATTATTAAATTGTTTCAAATATGTAAATAATTTTTTCCTTTTCTGTGCTGAATTCAACCCATTGACATTCCAAGATAAACACTTAAAGGTCATTAGCCTCTTCATGGAGCGCGGAGCAATATGCTTGAAGTTCATCCACAAGCTTCGATCTCGCTCCTCCCATAGCGCCAATCTCTTGTGCAGTGCTCTTAACTGCCTTCTTGTCTTGTCTTTCCTGTTGTTGTTGTTGCTTCTGTTTAAGTAGCTTGGATTGAGCTCTAGTTATACGTTGATCTTTAACTTCAGTCAACTGAATCAAATCCAAAATTGGAGAAGAATCCAGCGATGGCTCACTCAGAATACCTCCTTCTGCACCTTGCACGTTTTCTAATTCCTGCTTAGACTGTTCTTTCAATTGCCTCTCTTCACTCTCCTTAATCTCCAGAACTGTAGATGTACGTGGAGATGGTGTTCTTTCCATAAGAATAGTACTGTAAAAGTGTTGCGCCTTCTCCACGGTATTCAACCGATATCCTTCTCCCTTATATCTGAAAATTACCCCAGCTGGTGCATCCCACCGGAAGGGTATCTGTAAATTTTTCAATTCCTTAACAAGAAAACCAAATTCTTTTCTAGCTTTCAGCATTTTAGGAGGTAACTCTTTAAAAATTACAAGCTGTGAGCCCCCCACTTGTATAGAGGTGTGGAAAGATTTTTGCAGGATATCATTTCTAATTTCTCTCTCAGTAAAGTATATGACCACATCTCTGGGTAATTGTCTTTGCCTGGCCACCCAAGAGTTCACTCTGTAAATTTTATCTATTTTATGAAATACCAAATCAGGATTAACTTGTAGAATCTTAGCCAGGGCTTCAGAGCAAACTTGTCTCAAGTCCTGTCTTTCCTCCTCTCGAATTCCCCGAAGCCGTATGGCAAATTCCATCGCCCGGAATTGTATCATAACAATCTCATCTTCAATTCTCTGCATTTTATTGTCAACTTCATCAATTTTATAATCATTGTCTTTCATCCTAACATTAACTTCTGATTTAAATTCTTCAACTTTAAAATCAACTTTCCCAATAAAATCTGCCAGGCCAGACGCCACTTCTGATATTTTTTTGGTCACCATAATTTGATTCTGTTTCACCATGTCTTTAATTTCATTAATTTCCTGCAAAAATTCCTGATGTGATTTTTGAAGTTCCTGTTGTGATTCTTGAAATTTATCATCCAAAGTTTTAGAAATAAATTCTTTTAAATCTGCCACATCAAATTCTTTTTTCTGAGTTTGTAACTGTTGAGCAGGGGGAAGTTGCGTTTGCTGTTTGTGTGTGGGGGATCCCCCCCCTAATGCCTTCCCTTCCTGCTTCTTTGAAGCCATCCTGGCTCGTGATCTAGTTTTTCTAAAGAGGGAGGTTCCTTTTCCTTTCCCTCCTGCACAAAGACTTCTAAAAAAGTCCCCCAGATTTGATCAAACAAGGGTTAAAATAAAGCAAAGTCCAATATTGAAAAGGGAAAAAATTTCCGAGTTATTTCTCTTATAACAAGCAAGGCAGCTTAGTAGCAACTTGGAAACTTTGTAGCAAAACAAAGTAACTTCACCAATCCACACTCGCTGGCTCGTTAACTCTGAAGCTAGGCGCCATGTTTTTTCAAAGCACTTTCACTCATTTGCATTTTCTCAGATTGAAAAGTCAACAAAGTGCTAATACTTGCGTTTCCAAATTTCAGGATTCAGGTAGTTTCGCTGTTTATTAAAGCTGGTTCTTTCGCTTTAAGTTTCCTGCAGCCGGCTTGTTCTGCAGAAGCAGAATCGTCCCACGCCGCCCGGAGTCTCAGCAGGTTGGAAGGGAGCCGCGCCTGTTTCCTCCCCAGAAACAATTCCCTGGGGGGTTACAGGGGCTCGACCTGTGCCCTGCTATCTCTCCTCCAACAATCCTCAGGATTTTGAAGTTTTCGAGCCGCTTCTCGATCGCGAAGCGGCTCTACAGGCGGCGGGGCTGGCGGAGCTTCAAAGAGCGCCGCCGTCGCCGAAGACAAGGAAACCGGAAGCCTCGCCTCCTTCTAGATTCTTAATTTTATAAATCCACCTAGTACCTATGATGGTTTTATCTTTAGGTGCAGTCGCAGGTGTGAATACATTTAATCCTTGCAAACTTTCCATCTCTTTTTTCATAGCTAGTTCCCATTTTTCCTTTTCTTCATAAGGGAGTTTTAATACTTCCTCATATGTATTAGGTGTTATTTGTTCACCATCCATATGCATTATGTAATCTCTGTATTTACCTGGTATTTGATTTCTATTGTTTCTAATAGCTCTTTCAGGTTTGCTATGGTTGTCATGCAAATATCTTGCTTCCTTTTTTGTTAATGTGTCTGTCTTTATTTTGTGCTGACTATTTGTCCAAGTTCTGGTTTTGTTTGTACCTTTGTTGATATTTTGATTTTCTATTGTTCCTTCCTCACAAGATTTTGTATCTTTGCATTTATCTGGAAATATTTCATTAAGATGTAATTTAGACCAATTGGCTTGTTCATGGAACACAGCTGTTCTGGAGACTATAAATTTGTTACTATTATCAATAAATCTGTACCCTTTGGTGCCAGTTTCATATCCCATAAATCTTAATCTTCTGGATACGTTTTCTCCCTTTCTTC
This sequence comes from Pantherophis guttatus, assembly GCF_059756535.1. NCBI lineage: Eukaryota > Metazoa > Chordata > Lepidosauria > Squamata > Colubridae > Pantherophis > Pantherophis guttatus. The sequence goes on from NC_142064.1 coordinate 239,721,641, forward strand.
TCAACTGTTTAGGTATGTGTACGTCTGCAGTGACTCCAAATATGTGCATGTGTGCTATTTTGGGTTTCCTATTATACATCACCTCATATGGTGTTTTATTCACAATACTGGACCAGGTTCTATTTTGAGTGTAATTTGAATAATGTAAGGCTTCTGACCAAAATTGTTTGCCTAAACCAGCATCCTCTAATGTGCACCTAATCATGGTTTGTAGTGTGGAATTCTTTCTCTCTGCAATCCCGTTTTGGAATGCAGAAAATGGACTAGACGTGAAATGTAGCATTCCTCTATCCTTTAACCATTGGGAGAATTCTTTAGACATGAATTCATATCCCCTGTCTGTCATAATTTGTTTTATTCTGATATTATGTTGTGTTTCTATGCGTTTGTAGAATTCCTTAAATTTCTGAAAGGTTTCATCCTTGTGTTTTAATGTGTAAACAAAACCATAGCGACTGTAGTCATCTACTATTGTTAGGAAGTAACGTTTTCTATAAGTGATTGATGGAGTTAATGGACCAACTAAGTCCATATGTACTAAGTCAAAAATTTTGTTAGTTGATCTGTTGGATTTTTTTGGCCTGGGACTAGTTTTTAGTTTAGTGGATTTACATACTGAGCATTCCAAATAATTTTCACAATTTTTTATTTTGACACCTTCTGCGTGTTCAGTCATTTTTTGTACTACAGGAAAACTTGCATGTCCTAACTTCCTATGTAAGATGTGAGCACACTCATCATGAATTGGTTTACCTATTCTTGGTTTCTTCTCTTTGTGTGTATTTGTGTGATCATGAGATATTTTACATTCATCATTGTCACTGTTACTAACATTTTCATCATCTGCCTCAATACAATCTTCCATATTTGAATCAATGTTATGTAACCATCTTTCTTTTGTTACCAGATAGGGTAGGCCTCCTTTAATCATCACAGTGCCTACATTTGTTTTGTCCTTCTCTAAAGTTGCTTTCCCCTTTGAGAAAACTATATTGATGTCAGAATCTCTACTTAGTTTTATGACACTTAGTATGTTATGAGGTATTTCAGGAATTAACAATACCCCCTCTATTTTTCCTAGACCAGGCAATGTTATGTTTCCTCTGCCTAATACTTGAACCTTTTCTTGATTAGCTACCTTTATTACAAACTTATCTTCTGTAAATGAAGACAGAATATTTTTGTTATTAGTGGTGTGATTGGTTGCCCCAGAATCGATAAGCCAATTATTGTTCTCATTTTGTTGTGTTTTAGTGCTGTCTTGTTTATTTAGTCCATTCAGTGAACCAGATTTTCTCTCTTTTGAATTTTCTCTACCCCCTCTACTTTCTCTGTAATTTGGTGGGCTTCTATATTTATATCTATCTGTGGAAGACTGTCTATAATTGTATCTGCTTCTATATTCTGGCCTATGTCTTTCCTTTGATATTTTGGGACAGTCTCTTCTATTGTGTTCCCTGGACCCACAATTGTGGCATTTAAAAGCTTCATTGTATTTTTCTTGGAAAGCTACCTTCCTAAAAGGTTTGTGTTCTGTGTGATTGCTAGAACGATTTTTTCTTGAATTGTCTTCTGCTATCAATTTGTTAGATAGACTCTCTATGGATAAATATCCTAGATTGATGGTGTCTAAGTGTGACATAAAATTATCCCATGATGAATCAAGTGAATTGATAATAACACTTTTCATTGTTTGATCTGAAATCACTTCCCCCCTCAGATGCAGCTCAGCTCTTATTTTGTTTAGAGATATCAAATGCTCACTTATGGAAACCCCTGGTTTTACTCTGGAAGAAAAGAAATCCTTAGACATTCTTGTAGTGGTAGCTACACTGTCGCTGTGAAACAGATTAAACATGCATTGAATTATTTCTGAAACAGTTAGGTTTGATTTGATACTATGATACATTGCAGGAGATACGCTAGATATTATTAAGAAGAATGCTCTATGATGTAAACAATCTATTTTTAAAGTCCAAGGTCTTCTTGGAGGACTAGTGATAAAGAATAGTAAATTTTCTTTCATAAAGACAACCTGGAGCTGTTGATACCACTCTTGCAAATTAATGCCATCAACTCTAAGTTTTGGGAAGTCACTGGGTAAGTTTCCCACATTATTTTGTCCATTACTTACAACCTGAGGTAGTCCGTGATCTCGCAAGTGCAGGAAATTGCAAAACGGCATGGGGATGCTCGCAACGAGTCTGCGCGGTTCTCTGGCCAGTTCAAGTCTTTCCGGACCGTCTACGTGGTTTCGCACATGCGCGTTGCTCATTTCTTCTTTGGCATCGTCGTGGAAGGTTCTCTCCATTTCAGCTCGTTCGCTCTGCTCCTCTTCAGACGAGTCGGTCTCTGGCTCGGCTTTAGGAGTTCTGATGGCGGCGACTGTTCTTTTCTTTCTCTTGTGTGCGTTGGTATTTGATCCGGTCTGCGGCGTGGGGCGGAATCGGCATGGCTCTCTGGGCTCGGGCGTCGTCGCTCTCGAAGTCAGGATGGGAGCGTGTAGGTCTTGAGGTATCGGCTTGTTCTCTTGCTTCTTCGTTGGCGCTTTGGAAATTTTTAATTTTGGCCCAAATGCAGCAAAAAGCGTTTTCATTGCTGATTTTATTTGGGATTTGGTTAAATCGTCTTCGCTTTCTGATCCGGGTTCTTCTGGAGAATTTGAATCTTCCTTTTCACTTTCGTTGTCTGATAACGTTTTTCGCGCCAGAAATTTTGAACTGAACATTTTGATTGGCTCTGCTTCGCTCCCTTTGGAGGCTTGTTGAAACCAAGATGGCTGCCATTCAAAATTTCGCGCGGTATCACATCTTTTCTTTTTCGTAATGACTTTCTCTGTAGTCATATCACTCACAGTTTTTTGATCTTTGGGTTTCTCCTTGACGATGTTTTTCTCTCTCGCTGCTCCGCTGTTTTTCAGCATTTCTTGGAGATTCGCGATGAGACTTTCATCATTCTTCTGGCTTTTTAATAGCTTCAATATTTCTGACCTGAGTTCGTTATTTTCTATTTCGATTTCCTCCTGGTCATTACTTTCATTTATTAGTTCTTCTTCTTCTGTGGTGTACTCTTCGGATTCTCTCGAAATCGCGTTTGTGGATTCGTTGATTATTTCTTGTTCAGTTTCTATTTCTTTGCTGTAGGCCCTGGTGTTGGGCCTATCTTTCTTAGACATTTTTAAGTATTTATTGAGTCAATTAACCATCCTCTGCTACCAGTTTGTTGCAATATTTTTAGGATCAGACTCAATAAAGATAATAAAGATTAGAGGTATATATATATTTCTCTTTAATCATAACAGGCATTCTATATTCACTGAATATTCATAGATAGAAGCCAGGAAAATGGTGAGGGTGGCTCCTTATATATACAAAGGGCGGAGTCAAGAATGGGAGTGGTGAATTATGAATACATTAGGAAACAAAGAATAAGTTAACCCCCGATATCCCATATATACATTATTTACACATTAGGGAATAAGGCATTTACATCTGACAAGATCTATACTAGTCTCCCTTTATTTCTTTATCAGCGAAATATAAATTTGGTATAAAATGGTTTGTCCTGAATGCGACTGCTTGAGGGCTCCTGGATTGGAGCTGAAAAGCAAAAGGGATGCAGTATGCTCCCTCCCACATGCTGGGGTAGACCAGGTGCCTCCATAGAAAAACACTTTATATATAAATATATGTGGGTGTGTGTTTAGCCTTATGTATTATATATTTGTAGCCTTAAAATTATTAATGGTTTTATTTTATTTTTCTTATGCTGGTTTAGGATCGTAATAAAGAGTTTGATTTCATTTCATTTCACATATAGATACATATAGGGGTGGGTTCTAAATTTTTTTTACTACCGGTTCTGTAGGCGTGGCTTATTTTGTGGGCGTGGCTTGGAGGTCATGTGACTGGGTGGGTGTGGATAGCTGGTCATGTGACCGGGTGGCCATGGCTATGTGTATAGGGACTACTCTGAGGGCTGAAAAAAGTCATTTCTGACAGGTCCTTGCACTTTTGACTGGTCCTCACACTTATGACCATCCTCACATTTATGCCCGTGCAGCATTCTTAACAACCATGTCACTCATTTCACAAGTGCTTCTCTTCACCATGGTGACAAGATAGGGCAAAAAATGTAAAATGTGAGAACAGTCATAAGTTTGAGGACTGGTCAAAAGTGCGAGGACCAGTCAAAATAACTTTTTCAGCCCTCTGAGTAATCCATATGCACAAAAGGATACAGCAATAGAGAGGGATGAAGGAAGGAGAAGAGAGATGGAAGAAGGAAGGAGAGAGGGAAGGAAGGAAGGGAAATTAGAATAGGAGTGAGGGTAAGAGAGGGAGAATGAGAGGAGGAGAAGGAGAAAGGAAGAGGAAGTAGGGAGGAGAAGAAGAGGGGGGAAGAGAAAGTAAGAAGGAAAGAAAAGAGAGAGGTGGTAGGTTTGAGGAGAAAGATTGCTGTACGATAAAAAAGATGAAAGGGAAGAAAGGCAACCCCAAACAAATATAAAGATATTAAGATAAAGAATAAATTGTTAAACTTTAAAGAATAAAAGAGAACAAATATGAATAAATAGCAATAATTAGAAACACACATACAAACATACAATGTATTTTCTTTGAACAGAGTATTTGGCCGGTTCACAAATTTAAACAGTGTTTAGTCATTTCAATTAAATTTACAATTTCTATATTTCCTTTTTGCCATATTTATTCCTCATCTATTTTTTTAAAAAACCAATATTACCCTTCATCCTCATCTCTAATCTTAATCAAATTCAATTTTCCCTTCTATTCTATATTATACCCCTTCCCATTGTCATCTATTTTTATATCTATCCTCACATTGGTTAATTATGTAATATTACAGTTGTTTAATACAAATTCAACATTTTAATATAAATCAATTAGCTATATAACTATCTTTTTTGTATATTAATCAATATGAACATGAATATTCCAATTATTTCCATGCAATCCAATTTCTTACAAATCAATTAATTATATTTACCAATAATAATAAACCAAATAATTTCTCCCATATATTCCTCCAAACCACAACTTAACCATTTCTGCTTTCAACACAATATACAATTAATAGTATCTCAATTATTACAATTCCCTAGTTAAATAGAGCTTTTTTTCTTTTGTGTTTTAAAATCTTGAACTCTCCTCTTTTGCCTAAATTTCCCATTGTTACCTTGCACCTTCCTTTTTTGGTGAGGAAAAAGAAAAGAAATCTGCCTCTGCCTAATTTTCCAACGTTGCAGAAACAGCAAAGCCAACAGCCTGCTTTACTTTCACTTTTGTTTTTCAGCATAGCTAGGGGGAAAAAAATCTGCTCCAGCACTCTTTGCAAGGAAGCAGCAGAGCCCTGCGCAAAACTGCTAAGAGCAAATCAGCTGAGAGTGGGGAAGCAGATCTAATCAACGGGCTATGCTGAAGCTGAAAGGAGTTGTTTTTTCTTGCTGTTTGCTTGCAAGGAGGTAACTTCTGTGAGGCACAGGCCAAAGGGTGAGAGCCACCTTCCTTGCCACTTAGCGCCCCCTGTTGCCCCCTTTTGCCTCTAGCGCCCCCCTGCCGCCCCCTTGCCATTTACTGCCCCCCTAAGGCATGGTACCGCCCACTTTGGGAACCACTAGCTTAACTACTTAACTACTTAACCACCGGTTCTACCAAAGTAGAATCCCACCACTGGGTCTACCCATTTATTTTTGCAGACACCGGTCTACTCACTTATTTTCTTTTAACACTGATCAGCTGTAGGGCAGCCCTTTGAAGCCCGCAGCAAGAGTTTTTTCCCCTCTAGCCATCAGCTGGGACTCAGGAGGCAGCAATAGATTGGGGGTGGGACCAAATAAAAGGTAAGAATAACGCGGGGGGGGGGAGACGCTGTTCGGTGACATCATATCGTCACCGCTACCAGCTCGCGGGAACCGGGGCAAACCGGGAGGAACCCACCACTGGGTACATATAAAAAAATGTTTAAGGTTATAATCCTGAGCTCTATCTACTGCTGGTGTTTAAACCACAACAAATCCAGACATTCAGATATTTCTTGCCTAGCTTTCATGAATGCACATCACCATTATCAGTTTTAGGTATCCTCAGGAAAAGATCTGGAGATGAGATTTTTTTCCCCCTCACATCAAGGACATTGTATTCAATGTCAAGCTAGTTTGGCATTGTGAACTGATATTTTCAGACAAACGCCAGGGTTAGTGTTCACATCCAAAACTATCTGTAATACCCTTTCAGAGCAGAGTGGAGTATTTACAGTACATGTCCTGGGTTTTTAATATGTAGCATCAAGCCCATGAGGATTTCTTATCTGGTTGAAGTTTCATGTTAACCTTTTTAATCTTGCTTTTTGTTGTGATTTACCTCTATTATGGAAACCAGATGTTGTGTTTATTATGTTCATTATTTTAAATTATTCAGTTTGTTGTTATTGGGGCAAATGAGAAAGAGTGGGAACTTAGCTTGCTTTGATTACAATCTGTCTCTGAGCAGCCCTGTTTACCTACCCAACTCAGGTGGTGATGTGAGGAAGCCACAAAGTCAGTAAATAAGCAACAATTCTTTGCCACTTGCTTTCTCTAAACATCAGAAGGGAGAGAGACTGCACTGTTTCAGCTGACAATAGTATGGCCCGCATGAGTGAACACAAATGTAATAAAGAACGTTTATCAAAAACTATGTCCAACTGTGTCTAAATTCGTACAAAAAACTAATTAATGTATTCTTGTCCCCCCCTCCCTAATTTGTGATGGAAAAAAAAAGATAATTGCAATTTACCAAGAACAAATTCTAAATTTTGCTTAGTGATCTCTTTCAGCAGAATAATTAAAATTCATCGCCTTTTCTTTCATCTGTGTTCTTGAAGGTTGCCACATGCTACAGTTGACTAGCTAAATTATATGAATCAACTTCCATTCTATTGAATAGAAATCATGAGTATGTCGATAACAATCCAGAACAACCATTTAATGGAATACTATTAACGATAAGTTGACAATCTTATCCAGGCAGAGCCAAGAGAGAAAACAGTAAAAATGTGGCAAGTAGAGTAGGCCAGAAACTAGATTTAAAAAAAACCAAAAGATAGTAAGTTTGATATTAATTAAATAAATAATCAATTTGGCATTAGGTGTCACACAACAGGACCAAACAGGATGAACTTGAGCTATGACAAGAACTTTTCTATAAAAACAAGTTTGAGAATTTCAATTCTGATGAAGGGATTGAGGGGTCTCAATCAGGAATGTCCTTTACTGTTTAGCTTAATTTTGGCATCAGGGCCCAATGCAACTTTAATTTTTCACCAGGGGCTCCTTTTACCTTCTCTATGAAGTTGAGTGGTCATCTTATGATCAACTTATGTTATTATAAACACTCATGCATGTAAGGGAGTGTAATCTTGTCATTCCGGATGGTGCAATCAGATTGCACCATCTTAGTTATCAAGTCATATCTCAAACAATTTGAGGAAGGCCAGAAGGCCTAAAATTAAGGTATTTTGAAATGAAAATATAGCATGTGGTGTGATATCTATGGTTCTCTTAGACTTTATGGAAATTTGAACCTGGTATCTTAATTGCTAGTCCTGCTTGCAAGCATCATTTCAAGAATCCCCTTCCTTTTACAAAGGCAATTATTTTTTTGTTCAGCATTCAGTGGGGGAGATGAAAAATGACTTACAAAGACTTCCAACATTCTTTTTTTCCCCAGAAACCAATTAGGGTCTCTAATTGTCAACCATGCTGCCCAAGGCAATATCATTTGTCATAGTCCAAGCACTAAAAAGTTAGGAATGAATAATTAAGGTTATCATGCATCTTTCACCAAATCAATGAAATTAAACAATAACAACAGATTAATTACTGTTAAGCAAAGAAACAGTGTCTTACTCATGGAATTAATGACTCCCTTTGTTCTTGAAGGAAATTATTCTACAAGCTCAAATAAAGTGTGCAAATATTTGCCAGTGGTACATGACACATTTCTTCCATATGTACCCTCAACATCAGAGGACTTTAAACGTTCTACAATAGGTTGCACTTCTGTTTATCATTCATTTTTGTATTAGATTTAAGGTGAATTACTTTTGAAGATTATCGTGTTTCTATCATTCTTAAAAAGTAGAAAAATTGACCCCAAACCATGCGGGTGAGTAACCTGGGGTTCTAGAAGCTACTAGACCCATATTCCTTAGGTATGTACTGTATGTATGTATGTATGTATGTATGTATGTATGTATGTATGTATCAGGGGTGAAATACTATTGGTTCGCTCCAGGTTCGGGTGAAGGCGACTCTAGGCAGTTTACAACATCAAAATAAAGCCATAAATATACATATAGCGATGTATAAAATCACAATAAAACTACAATGAAAATACACATTTGTGATTTCCGCAACCTTTTGGAAACTTGATCATCAACATTTTCTGGCAAATAAAGGCATTTTATAAAGTTGCTTTTTAAAAGCAATTTAGCAAAATTATTTTCTACAATCTCCTTCCCTAAATATTTTAAAACCCTAAAAATTGTTTAAAACCTCAATCCAAGTTTCAGTTTTCCTAACTCAGGGATGTAATTGATTGAACCTGTGGGTCACAATTTAATTTAAAGCTCATTACTGAAAAACATATTGATCCCCATCTAGGAAAAGTTGTTTATGCCTATTCTGTTATTTAATTAATTTATTTAATTCCATGAAGCAGGACTAAGTTTATTTAGAGTTTTCAAACAACTAAATATTATTGTCAATATGGGTGATGAATCACTGTGATGTTAGATTCACAACCTTATACTGAATATGAGATATCTATGTCCATATACATATAATTACCTAGTGAAAAATTGCTATTTGAGTTGTTATATATTTGTTAGCACAGCTTATTAGGTTGTCGTCAAGTATCCATTAAAGTAATCACAGAGTAGTTGCCATCACACCAATGAAGTATCCTATCCTGGTTAGTCTAGCTGACATACATATCTATCAAAACACTTAAGAAAAATCTGTACAAAGCAATTAATTAACTGGACCTAATAACAAACAAAAAACAGATTTTTTTTTTGTTAGATAGCTTCTATAGTTTAAGGAAAATGAAAATACAGCAAGTCTGGTAAGCCCTCTAAAGCATCTTTTAAAGCTGGAGCAGGTTACTTTGCTGCGATTAGGAATTGTGTTAATTTTCAGTTATTACTATTATAGGCTGTCAAGGCTGCAAAGAGACAGGATTAAGAGAAAGGCTGAAGTTCGGCCTAGTTTTTTCTGAAAGGATGGTTTTGGACAATATGTTTAAGCTGGTAGAAGATTAAAACACCTATCGTAGCCAATATTTTTGTCTCATCATTACTTATTTAATAATATTGTTAACTATTAATATTTACGAATATATTAATATTATTTATTAATATTTATTTTAAACACATATGTCCCTAAGATTTGCTATGAAATTTCAGAAGCATGATTTTGAGAGTTTCAAAAATTGGGTTGGGGAACTGTATGGCACTCGTGGATTGCAAGTTATTCTATAGAATATTCTTAGGGTTCTTAGGCACCTGAGGGTAGAACAAGAAGCAATGGGTGGAAACTAATCAAGGAGAGAAGCAATTTAGAATTAAGGAGAAATTTCCTGACAGTTAGAACAATTATTAAGTGGAACAACTTGCCTGCAGAAGTTGTGAATGCTCCAACACCGGAAATTTTTAAGAAGATGTTGGATAATCATTTGTCTGAAGTGGTGTAGGGATTCCTGCCTGGGCAGGGGGTTGGACTAGAAGACCTCCAAGGTCCCTTCCAACTCTGTTATTTATTTTATTTTATTTTATTTTATTTTATTTTATTTTATTTTATTTTATTTTATTTTATTTCCAATTTATATACCGCTCTTCTCCCTGAGGACTCAGGGCGGTGTACAGCCAGAATTAAGAACACGAAATACAAATATTAAAAAGCAATTAATATATATATAAATTTGGCCCAAAAATTAAAAATCACAAACCAATTAAAACATTTAAAAATTTCTTCTTAAGTCTTATTCTACTTCTATTTCTATTTCTTATAGAGGAAAAGCTTTCTCAACCGTTGTCCCTCAGGGTCTTAAGTTGTGAAGAAGAAAAAAAAGTAATTGGTTCTCTACTGGGAATCTGAGTGCAAAATTACACTCGGGAGTATTTGTTGAACTATGGAACATCCTGATGGTAGATCCAGAAAAAAAAACCTGGAACAGATCAAGCCCTGGCATTCACAATATGGCATGTCTCCAAGATTTCTGTGACATATTTCAGGCCAGCTATGAATAAAGAAATGCTAAATAAGTTGCTAGGTGTCAGGCAGCATGGCTGCACTTTTCCCTCAGAGTTTGCCCGCCACTCAAAGAAAAGTGTCATTTTGTGCTGTAGTTACTGTGATGTTCTATGTTAATGAATTCACCAGGACCTTGTTCTATTTATCCAGTCATTTAGCTTTCTTTCATGCCAAGTCCAAGTCTCTAAAGGGCACTGCCAATTTAAAAGAACTCACGTTAAAATATGCACATTAGTGCTGTTTTAGGAATAAAATCCTTTTTATTCTGCCCCCAATTATGGTATCTTGAATTTCATTACAGCGGGAAAGGTTAGAAACTTTTATCAAGCAGTCATTCACGGGGATTTATCTGAGTCTAAAATATAATTAATCATCTTTTGTCATGTCTATATTATTCTCCAGTAGTCTCTGGAGCCAATCACCTTTATTTCTTCTTCATTTGTATTCCTCTGACCTTCCTTTTGTCTCTGATACCAGAGACCTCAGGTAAATTCCGGCTGACTGCTCCAGAAGAAGTGGATATTGTTAAACCATTTGTCAGCCACATTATCAGCTCACAAACACACAATCTCTCTGCAAATGTTTAGCATTTCCCTCATACAGCGCAATACTGCAAGTATTACCCATGGATGGCATCTGCCAATGTTGACAAAAATGAAAATTTTGACACTATTGTAAATAATAAAGCAGTCCTAGAAAGATTATTTCTCTGGAGCCTAAGCTATCAACAAATACGATTTGCATTTTGTGCCTACAGCTGTTTCAACATGACTTGTTTGCTGTGCTTCATTTAAATGATTTGATTTGTCAGATTTCAGGAGTGCTACAAGTTCTCCAATGGAACGTCACAGGTATCCAAGTCGGGGTACATCAGATGTTCATAACTGCGTATATGGATACTCACAAGATCTGAGCAAAATTTGAAAGATCATTAGGGATACACTTAACAGCAAGAGCATGTGTTAGAGTATGAAAAATATATGAATTTAAAGACTTCTCAATTTTTAAAGATCAACAGAATAGAAAGCCCTTATTTAGAAATGCCATCTTGCAGATTCTTTTCCTTGTTTATGGCAATTACCAAAGCTTGAGAATCCTATTACCATCAATCTGAAACTAATTTAAGTGAATGAAGATTTAATACCTGTGCTTGTTTTTTAAAAATGTTCACTTAGAAAGAAGTATTTTCAACAGAGACAATAAATATTCAGGCAGACTATGGAGTCAAACTTTCCCAAGTTCTTTTTACAGATATTTTTTTAAGGAAGATCATACTTATTGGTTCTGACCAGTGGTGGGATTCAGCCAGTTCGCACCACTTCGGGAGAACCAGTTGTTAACTTTCTGAGCAGTTTGATGAACTGGTTGTTGGAAAAAAATAGGGCAGAGAACCGGTTGTTAAATTATTTGAATCCCACCACTGGTTCTGACTTCTGGGTCTGGATACTGGAGTCTGTTTTCCAAACACACTAGGAAACCATCAAACTGAACAAAAATGATGTAACCTCTATCCCAGTTTATTTATTAAATATTTACATACTAGATTTTAACTCAATTAATAACCCCAAAGCAAGTTTACAAGTAATCTACAATCCCCCCCCCCGATCATTGTGAATTTTAGCAGTGTAATCCAAAACATGGCTATTTAAAGTAGATCTTCTAAAATTGCCCAAGCCTATAGTTGATTTTTAATGGTCATATTGATTCATTTAGTTGGATATAGAGAAGATTTTTTTAAAAAATACAGCAGTTACACCCTGGAGATGATTTATCTACAGTAAGTAGTTACTAAGAATTGACACTGACTTGAGGGCATATAGTCATCATCATAATCATTTGGTAGATGAATTCTGAGAAGTTTGCTTATTAAGTCTTATGCCACCAGACTTGAAATTCTGGGCTTGGACAATCTGGAACTGTGCCGCCTGCGGTCTGATCTAAGCATAGTACACAAAATTATCTGCTACAACGTCTTACCTGTTAATGACTTCTTCAGCTTCAACCACAATAATACACGGGCAAACAATCGATACAAACTCAAGGTAAACCGCTCCAAACTCGATTGCAGTAAATACGACTTCAGCAACAGAGTGGTCAATGCCTGAAATGCTCTACCCGACTCTGTTGTTACAGCTTCAAACCCTCACAACCTCAACCTCAAACTGTCTACCATTGACCTCACCCCATTCATAAGAGGTCCATAAAGGGGATGTGAATAAGCGCACCAGTGTGCCTACCGTACCTGTCTTACTGTTCCCATTTAACTGTACTTACTTCCTTTGTTTATGTTTATACCTATACCTGCTATTTTGTACATGTTTGACAAATAAATAAATAAATTCTGCTCATCAGAACAGTTACTAGTTCATTGGTGTAATACAACTGGCAAGTCACCCTACAATGTAAGTAACACTTCTCTTTTTGGTGTATCCCTCTTATCATCTTTATCTCTTTCATAGTTGTATTCAATTATTGTCAAGAGAGACTTTCAGTTCAGCCTAACCAGAGCATCTACTGGCATTAAGCAAGGCAGGTTCAAGATGAATGACCCCATTCAAACTTTTCAACAGTCTTCCAGTGGTCTTCATTTTAGATAGTAAATGCATTTAGGTTAAGAGTCCTGGTTGTGCAGTGATTACAATGCACTATTGCAGGCTAATTCTGCCTATAGTCTGGAGTTCAATCCTGATGGGGCTCAAGGTTGACTTACCCTTCCATCCTTCCAAGGTTGGTAAAATGAGGGCCCAGATTGCTGGGGGCAATATGCTAACATTGTAAACTGCTCAGAGAACGCTGTAAAGCACTATGGGACAGTACATAAGTCTAAATCCCATTGCTATTATTACTTTTATTGGTATTAGTGCTATTGCTATTGCTATTTTTTTCAGTGAAACTGTCATATGTATTACTATTATTTTATAAAATGACAAATAATGTTAGTTGAGACTCTTTGGTCTGATCCATTCCTGTCAAAAGAAACAGTCAATATTTCAGGTTCTTTAAAATCACTTTTTAATAAGTTCTTTCTAATTAATAAATCCTGTTTTCTAAAGTCCAGAAAAGGTTATTAGAAAGAGAAACCCCATTTATATTTATATCAAAGTAGAAATGTTGAAAAAGCAAAGTAGGTCCTAAGGCCTGATAAATCATGATTCAGATTAGATTGCATCAGGCTTCTCTGATCTACAAGATATATTGAAATACCCCCCTTCCACCCCAAAAAACCCTTAAGACTCCTGTTGGAGGAAAGCTTGTTATACTCTTACTTGACAGTGTATTTTTCTTTCAAAGAGTAACTGTCTCAGAATTTATAACGCCTTTCTGCTTTAGTCTACTGTGTGTAAAATAGCACCAAGCTGAATTTTAACCCCCCCCCCAAAAGCAAGACTTTTCATCTCTAGAATTGGCTTCCCTTAAAGTTGGAGCTTCTCTCTATTCTTTAGTATCCCAGAGAGATCACAGAAAATTCCCACTTCAACTCTACATCTAAGAAACCTTATAAAACCTTCCACAAGGTAATATACAAAATATTTACTGCTAGGACTGTGTTATAACTGATAAGTCCATTAAAAAATGTGAACTTTATGTTTAGAAAAATTCAGTCTTGCAGACTTTAAAATACTTTGAAAAAAAATAAAGGAAAAAATGGTTTATATTGTTGACTATTTCAGAGAAAAATCTACACAAATTGTCACAACAAAATCAGTAAAGAATATCTGCCAAAACAAGGTATTTCCACATTACAGGCAATAAATTGAGCGGTGTTTGTTAGTATTTATTAACGCTAACAAGCTACATTTCTTGATGTAATCTCAAATTCTATCACAAATTAGTTTTGAAAGATTGTATAAGTTAGTCTGCAATGGTTAACACAATCTTGCTGGTCTTATCTGCTAAATTGCTTTGAAGCAAAGTTTCTCTGTGCCCTTGATCATGTTTGAAAAGTATTTGTCCACAGCTTCCAAACAAGATGATCATTGACTTTGTAGGTTTCAAATATGTTAAGATAGATTTTTCTTTTAATAGCCACCTTCTTTCCTTGATGCCATTTTCCAGGCTGAAGATGGATGATGAAAGTTGAAAACTAGAGCAACATTCATTTATCAAATGGATCCCTCCGCAAAGAATTTAACTAGATAATAGGAGCAACACATACACACATACACATACCCTCACATACCAAGATGTGGGCTTTAATAGCAAAGCATAATGGTGAAAATCAAAAGGTTACTGTTTGATAGCATCACACTGCATTCAGAGTTCCTTTTGTGAGGGAATGTATGACAGAATGAAAGAAGAATTATTACCTTAGCAACAGTGGTGAAATCTAAAATTTGTTACTACCGGTTCTGTGGGCGTGGCTTGGTGGTGGGGTAATGTGACTGGGTGGGCGTGGCCAATTTTTTAAAAACTTTTAAAACCATTTTTTCTACAACCTCTTCGGCGAAGAGGTTGTAAAAAATGCTTTCAAAAGGCTCTGACGATCCCAGCTGAGTTGCCTGATCGGCAGAGGCTTTTTTTAAGTGCCTCTGATAATCAGGCAACTCAGCTTGGATCGTCAGAGGCATTTAAAAGAAAAAAAGAGTTTTTTTCTTTTAAATGCCTCTGACGATCCAAGCTGAGTTGCCAGATCAGCAGAGGCTTTTTTTCTTTTAAAAGTCTTTGACGATCCCAGCTGAGCCACACGATCCTCAGAGGCTTTTTTTTTTTTACTTTTAAAAGCATTTTTTCGGCCGAAGAGGTTGTAGAAAAAATGCTTTTAAAAGTAAAAAAAAGCCTGATGATTGTGCAGCTCAGCTGGGCATGGGGGGGGGGCAGGGATTTTTGCTACCGGTTCTCCGAACCACCCGCCCTCCATCACTACCGGATCGGGCGATCCGGTCTGAACCGGGAGCATTTCACCCCTGCTTAGCATTAAGAGTAGTTCAGCTGCTAAATTGTGTCCGACTCTTCATGGCCCCCTGGACCATAGCATGCCAGGCCACCCTATCCTCCACTGTCTCCTGGAGTTTGCTCAAATTCATGTTCATTGGGTCAATGGCACCATCTAATCAAGCACTGAAAGTAACAGTGGCTATATCGGTCGCAAGGGAAAAAGCCCCCATATTTAGAAGGAATAGCTTTATTAAACTAACGGAAAGATCAGAAAACAGTTGTCAGAAAATAATATTGCTGAAGTGGAGGAATGAATAATACATTTGTAACAGGTAACATTTTTAAAAAAATTCCTCCTGTTTTAGTGATTTTAACCATTCTGCCTCAAAAGCAGTCTTCTTGGAAAATAAAAAAGCATGCACTGAAGTTAAGAAGATGTAAAGCCGAGACACCTCAATCTTGCAGAGTTTTCCAAAGTATATAAATTCTTACTCTGTTCTGCTTGAAAGAAAGTTTGAAATATTAACCATGAAAACCTTGAACAGAATACTTTGATTTATTTGTTGATATGTTACATTTATATTCCTCAGAAATTCAAGGTGCTGTTTAGACTTGGTTCTCCATTCTTCATTTTATCCTAATAAGAAGTCTGTACAATAAGTTACTAAGAGGGAAATTATGCGGCCTATCATTTGTAAGCTTCAACCTGGGTTTTCTGTTCTAACAGCCACACTACAATGGCTCCCTTCTGGTGACATCTTATTTATTTATTTGTTTGTTATTTTGTTTCCTCTTTAACAACCTTGATTATTTCTTACAAACATTCAGCCAAAGGGACATTATTATACCAATTTCAAACTGTAAATCTGGGATGTATTGTATGATAAATTTAGGAATGTATATATGAAGTGGCCAATCAAGGAGAACACATGAATATTCTGCATACTAAATGGCATCAGATTTCTGCTTTCCTTTTTTGTTATCAACAAGAACTGTAACACCTTTTTTTTTTACTTCATGAATCTAAGATGAGGGGGCTTAAAAATCTTGAAAAGCCACAGGGTTTTGTTTTTTTTCTTGTACATCCCAAAAAATATTCCATATTTTTGTGACTGCTCTCTTTCAATTGGATTGAAAATAATTTTATTTTTTTTATTGTTGAGGTTGTTCAGAAGAGCAGTAAATAAAAGTAATGCTTCATGGATGAGGTGGAGTGAACTCATTTTACAGATAAAATTTTCCAGCTTTCAATCTTTCAATCATATTCTAAGGATAAGCATCATATTACTAACTCTTCCCATGTGGCTTGTTTGGGTTGGGAAGCGTAGATGTAAGATAAATAAATATTACCTGCTCCCTTTTATTGAGGTATAGTATTTGTATATGTTTCCCACCCCCTGCTTTTAATTGTACACTGTCCAGAGCTGTGGACAGAATGTGATGTGTGGTCTCTAAATTAGATAGATAGATAGATAGATAGATAGATAGATAGATAGATAGATAGATAGATAAACAATAGCCAACTTAACACAAAACATGTGAATCTGTGCATGAACACTCCCCTTCTCCACAAAAGCCTTATAATTATAAATTAAGTTTAGTGCAACCACTACCAATGTTCTTCGTGCCTCTGAGACTGTAACAAGATGACATTTCATCTGCTTCCAAGGAAAGCCATATGAACAGTGCATAGACATAAGTTGCCTAAAATAGGAAATCAATGAATTTTATAAGCCTCCCTTGTTCTGTCTTGCCCCCTTCCTAAATTTTGTGATGAATAAGCAGGTTAGCATACAGTAGCTCCTCTAATAAATCACAGTTAAGCCCCATGGGAAGAAGAGTCCGGCAGTAGAGAACTTTGCCAATGAAACTCTCAATACGGACTGAAAAAGTTAACAGTTCTATGTTTAGACTGCAAGCAATGGGCCAGATGGTTCATCTTCAGGACAAATACATAATTGGCTTGAGATACTTGATTGGGCCAGGGCAAGAAGTAGCAAGTGAGTTCTGGCAATGATGGAGCAGGTTGTAGAATCATAGGTAAAGGACTTGAATGAGAGACCCCAAGCAGGAAAAAAACAGGGCTGTGCTAACCTACAGTAGCTTAGTTGCCTTTAAAGAAGAGCTAAATTCATCTCAGAGGGTCCCACATGGGGAGAGCAATGACAGTTTTAGAGTACAATTCATTTTTACTAATCCTCCCAAACTAAAAAGCTCAAGCCAGGCGACTCTTGATTCATTACAGGTAAATCAGAAATACAGTATGTAACCAAAAGAAGACATGAAATAGGAACAAGCAGCAGATAGATAAATTGTCAGCCCTGGAGGCCATCTTTTTCTTTGGATCTTCAGGGATGCCACACTTAGTACTGTGGGAAACTGGGAGTGGGGATTATATGGAGTTGGGGAGATATCTAGCCATGACAACATTCTTTTCTCTGGGAATCAAGGACGTTCAGCCTGCACCTGGAGTGGCATGACTGGGAGGCATCTTCTGTTGAGACGGTGCATTGATTGGACTATGTAATGGACATGTAGGTGCTGGGTCAGGGACTTGGACTTTCTTTTGGGTGGTGAAAACCTGGAAGTTTTCAGATTCGGGTTTTCCCAGATGTGCCAATATGACATTTCTAATAAAGTGGAACTTTGAGAAACTTCTAACCTCAGAGTCTTCTTTCATTGGGGGTGTTACTTGGAACTCTGACACAAGCATCTTCTGAACTGTCTCCTGAGAAGAAGATGCTTAATTTTTCTGGTAACTAACCATCACTTGAGGCTGCAGAACTTTCAAGCCAAGATCAGAGGGGTAGGCCTAAGAAGAATGGTCAAGGAACATGGATAAAATAGAAGGAGACAATGGATGAATTCCCTGCTAGGGTTAAGACCCTGACAGCCCTAAAAGGGACAACCCAACAAAGGGTCACAAATGGCCTTTGCAACATGGAAATGGCTACTAGGTAGGGCTCATACAAAAGTCATTTGATTTAATTTTCTTTGGCGGATCTTTGTGTCTCTGATATCCACTATTGTAATGCTAGACTGTATTTCAGTGTCCATTGTTTTAACATTACAGATTCTATATAATTACCATTTTTTCCTAAAAGCTTAAAGTCATATTTGATTTACGTTGATGCCAGATAATGAGATTAAAAAAACTAGAATGCCCACAGGTTTTGTAGGTTTTGCACCAAGTGTTAGGTTAGCTAATCTAGCAATTAAGCACATTTTTAATGATCTATGAGCGACTTGAAAGAAAACAAACCCAAAGTGCAAAGTTGATTGTAAGTTGGGAAATTCAAGCACCACAGGTCATTAATTACCAAAGACATCACGGTTATGCTTCCTGCATTATTATAGGGGCTACTTTCTCATTGGAGATGCATGAGCAAGCCGTTGAATAATGGGATGTGAAATATCCTTAATAGGAGACTGGGATCACAGTCTTTGAGAGGTTTCTACATGTCTTTCTGTTCCTTTGATGGTCCACCTGCCATGTACTAGAGAATCCATCCATTTTTGGCAGCCTTATCTTCAAGGGTGAGTAAAACCAGCCTTTCAGAATGGAGGGGCATGATCAAAAGACCCAATTCATTTAGATACTGCCTTTAAAACTGTGAAGTTGGAAGGTTAAGTCTGCAGATTGAGGATTCAGTGTTTACAAGCATGAAGGGAAATTTTCAACCCTGCCTCCTTAGCCAAAGAATTTATTTTTAACACTTCTATCTTGCCTTTCTGTTAACGTAGTCCATTAAGTTGCTTACAGCAATTAAAAAAATGTACTATTATTATTAAACAAAATTTAGTACATTTTTAAAACAAAAAAAATAAAATAAAAACAAATTAATTAAATTCAGGGGCGAATTGGAATCAATGTCATTAAAACCAAATCAATTCATTTGGAAATTCATATATCCAAAGCAATGAAAGCAATGACCTGAGAAAGGCTTTTGTTAATGATAATGGTCAAGCTGACAGTTAGCCTAATTGACCCATACTATATTTTAGTTAACATGTTTTCTTTCGAAGGAAAAAATAAAATGAGAGATTTGCCATATAAGATAACATTCCTCTAGGAATGTGAGAAGTATGTTTTTCTCTTCCTCCAATGTGACAACTCTGCTATTGAGAGAATGCTGGAGCTTTATGTTGATATGATCCTATATTCTTTGTTGGAACTGGAAAAGATCGGAAACATCATCAAGTCTCACTCCATGAGGCCATTTCTGCTCTTGCCGTACTAAAAGGACGGTTATAGTTGTATTTTACATAAACAGAACTATCTATAGTTCTGTCTCTATCTCTATGGACACCATAATCACTTTACTGCCTTGGCTTCTTCGAAGATATATATCCATCAAATCTAAAAAAAATGGGAAAAGGAACTGAAAATAACAAGTCAGTCAAATGAATTTTTGCTGAACTGTGCATTTGACCAGCTGAATGTTCTGTCTGTTTTTGCTACCCACAGACTTGGCAGAAAAAAAAATCATAAATAATTGCACAAATCTTCAGTCACACTTATCTTAATATAGATATTTTATTGTGCACTTTTATGCACTTTGTAAGCAACTTTTCCTTGGGAAAATGCAGTTTACATAACTTTCTCTTGTGCCCATATTTCTTGCCAATGTTCTCTTGGTTTCTTTCTTTCTTTCTTTCTTTCTTTCTTTCTTTCTCTCTCTCTCTCTCTCTCTCTCTCTCTCTCTCTCTCTCTCTCTCTCTCTCTCTCTCTCTCTCTCTCTCTCTCTCTCATCTGTCTACTTATCTATCTCTCTATCATCTGCCTGCCTGCCTATCTATCTATCTATCTATCTATCTATCTATCTAATTAACTAACTATCAACATTCTTAACATTAATATAGTTGTCCAACTTTCAATCAACTATGGGTGGCTCCCAATCTAAAATTAAAAGACATATAAAATCATTTTTAAAATTATGAAACTTCAGCCAAATAAATATAAAGCATTAAAAACAACAAGAATCTATTTAGGTTAGCAAATACTAATTCTACTCAGAAAACAATAATTCAAAATGCATGATCTTTGATTTGCATATGTCATGTGGGTTTCTTTACATATTTTGCAAGTCAAAACTTGAGAAAATTCTGATGAATGATATTATTTTTTCTACCTAGAAAAGGTAGAGGGAAAAAGAGGTAATTAAAAAGAACATTTCAGTGTACTAGCTTCTCCCTGCAGTTAATCTACAAGATTCTGCACTAAATTTTATCCATGTAAAAGTCCTTAATTAAATGAGTCTCACATGAACTTCAAGGGAAGAGAATCAGAAGTGTGCCAAAGACCGGTTTATTTTATTTTGTGTTAATATTATTGACATACATAATTCGTTGTATCATGTGATGTTCTGTTCAAAGTGCTTTGACAGCAAATTTATTTTGCTGTGTACTAAAATATCATAGTTCACACTGAAGTAACTCAAAAATTATGATTCATCTCATTTGTAAACCTACAAATTATCACTTATTTCATTCACCCACTATAGAATTGTTTGTTAACTTTTAAAGCCTTAGGCTAGACAGTGTATTTAATAGGATCAAAAGGTAATTATACAAAGACGTTTTCTTTAAAAAATAATTTATAATTTATGCAGGTTATCTCACAGAGATAAAAGCTTGTAACTGCTTCCATCTAGCTCTTTTCAAAAGATTTGCTTAAATAATTCTCAAAAATTCTAGACAAATGGAGAGTCCTTTGTCAGGAACTCTTGTCTGGGAAGCATCCAAACAGAATTGCTGGGCTCTATTTTTTTTAAGGTGATCAAGGTTCATAATAATCTCCTGGACACGCATCTCCCACACACACACATACACACAGAGAGAAAAATGTGCAGATGATGACTGCGCTGTTATCCAGATTCTAATCTGGAAGCAAGCCCCATTGTCTCTGCTGTCTGAATAAAGAGGGTACTGTCAGGGAGACAGATGTGATTAGGAGACCGGCCCAAGATCCTTACACAGAGGCTACAGCCGTAATCCAAAGGCAGAACAAAATTGGAGAGACTTCCAGCATGATCTGAGCAAAGTCATGTGGGCATTTAACCCATCTTCCTTCCTACCAGCAGCAGAGGTAGTAGACAACTAGTTCATTACAGGTAGTCCTTGGCCATTTGTTTGGTGACTGTTTAAATTTACAACAGCAATGAAAAAGTGACTTATAACCAGTTTTCACACAACTTTTGTAGCAACCCAGTGGTCGCATGATCAAAATTGGGGCCATACAATAGTTGCACCATCCTGATCAAAATTGGAGCCATACAATAGTTGCACCTACAAATGATCATCATTTGTAACCTTCTCAGCTGGCTTCCAACAAGGTAAGTCAATGGGGGAGGCCTGATTCTTTGAACATCAACATGATTCGCCTAAGAACTGCAGTACTCACTTAACAACTGCAGCAAAACGTTGCAAAATGGGGGCAAAGCTCACTTAACAACTGCTGCACTTAGCAGCACAAATTTTGGGCTCTATTGTGGTCATAAGTCATTGACTACCTGTATGCTCCAAAGGGAATCTATGAAGGAAGGAGAAGGTAAAATTAAATTAAGTTAAGAGGCCAGGTGTCATAATGCAAATTAAATTAAATTAAGAGGCCAGGTGTCATAATGTAATGGATGTCCTGTCTCTTTTTACAGGCATGTGACACATATAAAAAAGAGGTAGGGCTTTGATTGCACAGTCATGCCCTCTATCTTTATTTTTTTGACCTCACTCTGCCCCTTGGGTTTGTCAGACACCAGTAATTGGTTTTCTGCTTAGGCTACTTGAAATATTTTTATTTCACAATTGAGCCCAAAATTTGCCTCCTGCATCCCACAGTTCTAGAAGCTGGCATTTCATCCTAGGCTTCTTGAATGAAAAAGCCCTAATACTGGAGTATGCCTAACTCACTTTTCATAGTCCACCTCTCTACCCATCTCACTGTTGGTTCTCAGTCCTGGAATAATGTTCCAGGGCTGACTGAATAGCCTATTCAGGGCTGACTGAATAGAGAGGGTGCTACCTGGGAAATGGATGTGATCAGGAAATTAGGTTCAAGAATCTTACCCACGGGCTACAGCCATAATCCAAAGACTTCTTACCTGTAGTAAAGAGTAACTATATAGTAGGATGAATTATTCAAAGTTCTGAAGCACATAGAACAGTATTCTACAATAGTTTTGGAAGCATCAAAATAAGTGCCATCCCAAATTTAAAATGCAGCTCCATGGTTTACCATTTTCTCTTCTTTCTTCATCTTGCCACTTACTTACTCATTGAGACTGTGATCTGATGTATCACTTCCTTTCCACTCCTCTTCTATACAACTCTTGTTTTGTTATGAGTAGTATGTTCCTTCTCCACCGTGATGCCTTCTCTTGAATGTAGTGTTTCTGAAATAAGCTACATGCAATTCTTTTTTGTAAATTGGATTGTAATTCCTCTACCTTGCAACTAGAGCAAATCATAGGTTGCATTTTATTAAACCATATGAACTCCTTATTTATGTTTAAGGCATTCCGTAAACAATTTACAAAGCAGAGCTGTTTGTCTCAATATCTCCACGAACTGAAGGAAACAGATTGTTCTGTGAGTCTCATTCTGCCTGGGCTAAGGGAACCTGCCTGTTTGCAAATGCCTAATGGCAGAACACCTCCGCTATGCAAAACAATTGTAAGAGGCTGCTATGGAAGCCTAAATGGATTTCCTTCCCTGAAATCATAATATAATCCCATTATGACTCCCTAAATAGGTAGATATTGTGTCAACACAATGCACCAAATGTTGCTAAACTATAAAAGCTCCAAAGAAATACGTAACACAGGACATAATTACCGAGGAAATTATAGTCTGCAAATTCATTTAGAAAAGATGGTTTACAAAAAAACATGCATTAAGGAAATATCGATTGTACTTCTTAAGTTTCTTTTGAGGGGAACTTCTATGGAATAACAGTCTACTGTATGTAGTAAGATGCTGCCTCTCATATTAAACAAGCAAGAAGACTGCAAAGAAGGAACGCCACATACAATTCCCAGAAGGGTTTGCAAACTGCCGAATATTCTTCAGGAAAGCAACAGTTCATGGCTCGACAGAAACACCAGTCCGATGTATTATTTATTTCTACAAGAGAGATGCACACAAACATACAAATATATCCCTGGAACTATACCAATGTGAAACAGCTTTACTCTCAAGGATATGGCCACTATGGGAAAAAGACTGGGGTGGGAGCCTGGTCAGCCCAGGGTAACCTGATCAGCTATGTGGCTTTTTTTAGAATTCAGAATCTGAACAAAACTGACCTTCAATTAAATTCTACAACAGTTTTTAATACTATTGCTTTGGATAGTGAGATAAGTGACATATAAATTCAATAAATAATGGTAGAATTAGTATTCAATGATATAAATGTAATTGCACTTCAGGAAGTTCCTATTAAACTACTATGCAAGAGAAAAGTTAACTATTTTTCTCACAAAGTTAAACAGAAGGAAATTAGATAACTTGGAGGGAGGGATTTTTATTTTTAAACAACAGAGATTTAGATTGAACACTGTGCAGAAAGCAAGAGATTAAAAAATAAATAAAGAAGAACTGAAGAAGACTGCAAAGGGAAGTAACAATGTTGGATGAGACTAAACAAATGCCACAACAGATATAAGACACCAAAGAGAATTCCATGTTGGATGATACAAGTGTTGACTTTTCCAAAAAGCTCAAGGTTGACTCAGCCTTCCATCCTTTCTAAGGTAGGTTAAATGAGGACCCAGTTTGTGGGGGCAATAAGCTGACTTTGTATAAATATACAAAAGTATGAAGGCTATTGCTTAACGCATTGTAAGCTGCCCTGAGTCTCTGGAGAAGGGCGGCATATAAATCAAATTAAAAAAAAAACAAAAAAACTTGACCAGATTATAGAGTGTAACTGCTTAACATGGCATATAAGTGGCAAATGCCCCTTGAAAGAGAAAATAAAGGTTTCATTACTTGAAGAAAAAATTAAAACAAGAATTCACAAAAACCAGGAATTTATTTCAGCAAGATTTAAAAATCAATGGAGCTGTTTTGTATATAAACCCCCAACGATATCCAAAACATATACTGAGTAATAATTATGGCAGATATGTTGGGATGGAAGTTAATCTACAGGGGGCTAAGACTTTGATATTGCGAATTTATGTCTGAAATTAAGATAAAACAGCATTTTAGAAAGGATCAATAGATATATTTCTGCTTCTGATTGCTATAGACATTTAAAGGTAGACTAAAACATGCTTTAGGGAAGGTAGAATTATTCTGATTAGTGTATATGTTCACAGAATGGACATAAAGGAATTAATGGATTAGCTGGGAGAGTGGATATAACTTTTTCTTGTCTATAATAATTCATATAATATATTTGAATTAGATACCTATCTAGCTACCTAGGAGATAGTAGGTATTTTGGAGGCTATCTAGTTCAGCTTTCCACAATCTTGGAAACTTACAGATGTCCATCCTTCAATTTTGAGAATTCTTAACAGAAGTCATGCTAATTTGAATTTGGGAAAAGACCTGAAAAAACAAAGCTAAATAGCAACACAGACAACGAATAATTAGCTTGCTTAAACATCTCCAAAGGTAGCTTGTTCCATTGCTGTTCATTTCTCAACCTTGGAAAGTCTACAGTTAATGGACATAAATTAATACGAGAATAAGATGGGACTGTTATATATCATACCTTTTTCTTTTTAAATTTTCCTTCACAGCAGCAATATAGATATCAATTACTGAGCAAATTAGTTATACCTTTTGACTTATGTGCAAAGCAGAGATTTGCTACTTTATTTTTTAAAAAACGCACACATTTCTTACTAAGGTGGTTGTCTAGTAATTAGAGAACTGTCAAAGCTTGTTATGTTATCTCCTAGCGTTTGGTGTGCAGTATCCTTCTTGCCATCATTGATTCAGCTGGTTTGCTATTAATATGCAGCTATAGTCTAGAAGAAGTTCAAAGGGTAGAATTTAATTATGAGACCAAATTCATAATTTTCAATTATTGTGGCACTAGGGAGCTGCCCTTGAGAAAGGGCAGATAAAAAACAGCTTTGCACTCTTCATAAATGGATGAATAAGTAGCAAAAGCCGACAGAAATATTTATCGGGTAAGTTAGTTAAGCCAGGAACATTTGTACCTTCTTTGAGAAGTAATCCCTTATGTTCACTTCTGCTGTAAAGCAGTTCACTTGTGCAATGTTTGCACAAGCCTGTCTCAAACCACTACTCATCCTTTTTGCTTCCTTTCCCTGCTGAAGAGTAAAAATTCAGAATCCTCCCATCACCATCTACACACACACTACTTTTCTCTTATTAAATCAGGCCAAGCAATGTCTGCCTTTCACTGTTGTTTGTAGCTCCCCAAATCTTCTGAGAACACGCAGGCAAACTCAACAATGGGAAGACAACTTGCCAATTATTTTCAGCAGAAGACAACTTCCAAAAGTTATGTTTTAGCCGTGCTATTTCTAGAGACCTCTATGACAGCCTCTGATGATGCCAAAATGACAACATGCATGTGATGATGTAGAAAATGACATCAAAAAATATTATTATGCCACTGTTTTGCCCACAGTTTCTGGCTGATCTCTCCTCTTCCCCCCGTTTTTTAATATGGCCTCAATTGCTGAAAATATTTGAGAAATACACTTCTGTATCTTTTTAGGAAAGACATTGTTTCTACTCACAGTTTGTTTTCCATTATCTTTTCCTCCAGAAAAGCTTCCTTTTTATAAGCCGCCTGGAGTCACCTATGTGTGAGTTGGGCAACTATATAAACTTGTAACATGACATGATGTGACTAACGTAATGTAACGTAATGTAACATAACAGTACTGCTTTATAATGCCTTGGTAAGCTCGCACTTCAAATATTGGATCCAGTTTTGTTGAGAAAATATATTGAGACTCTAGAAAAAGTGCAGAGAAGAGCAACAAAGATGAAAAGGGGTCCGGAGATTAAAATATATGATGAATGGCTGCAGGAACTGAGTATGTCTAGTGTAACAAAACAAAACAAAAAGAAAGAAAAGAAAGAAAAGAAAGAAAGAAACACTATGGGTGACATGATAGCAGTCTTCCAATATCTGAGGGGTTGTCATAAAGAAGAGGGGGTCAACCTATTCTCTAAACACCTAAGAGCAGGACAAATTATTTCTTGTCCTGCCCTTAGGTGTTTTAGAGAAAAGGTTGAAAATTTATGAAGGAGAGATCCAACCTAGAACAAAGAAGAAATTTCCTGACAGAACAAATAACCAGTGGAATGGATAGAATAGAATAGAATAGAATAGAATAGAATAGAATAGAATAGAATAGAATAGAATAGAATAGAATAGAATAGAATAGAATAGAATCAGAGGTGGGTTTCAGCAGGTTCTGACCAGTTCTGGAACCGGTAGCGGAAATTTTGAGTAGTTCGGAGAACCAGTAGTAGAAATGTTGAGTAGTTCAGAGAACTGGTAGTAAAAATTCTGACTGGCCCTGCCCCCATCTATTCTGTGCCTCCCAAGTCCCAGCTGATCAGGAGGAAATGGGGATTTTGCAGTAACCTTCCCCTGGATTGGGGCGGGAATGGAGATTTTACAGTATCCTTCCCCTGCCATGCCCACAAAGCCACGCCCACAAAGCCACGTCCACAAAGCCACACCCACATACCGGTAATAAAAAATTTTGAAACCCACCACTGAATAGAATAGAATAGAATAGAATAGAATAGAATAGAATAGAATAGAATAGAATAGAATAGAATAGAATAAACAGAGTTGGAAGGGATCTTGGAGGTCTTCTAGTCCAACCCCCTGCTTAGGCAGGAAACCCTACACCACTTTAGACAAGTGATTATCCAACATCTTCTTAAAAACTTCCAGTGTTGGAGCATTCACAACTTCTGGAGACAAATTGTTCCACTGGTTAATTGTTCTAACTGTCAGGAAGTTTCTCCTTAGTCCTAGGTTGCTTCTCTCCTTGATTAGTTTCCACCCATTGCTTCTTGTCCTGCCCTCAGGTGCTTTGGAGAATAGCTTGGCTCCATCTTCTTTGTGGCAGCCCCTGAGATATTGGAACACTGCTATCATGTCTCCCCTAGTCCTCCTTTTCATTATTGTCTTCAGAAGTTGCAGGTGCTCCATCACTGGAGGTTTTTCCGAAGAGCAATTTGTCTGAAATGATATAGGACCTCCTGTTTGGACTAGGGGGTTGGATTGGAAGTCCTCCAAGATCTCTTCCAAAATAACATAACATAACAAACATAGCATCAATGGCTCCTGGTAACAGAGGGGTACAAAATAGAGGATTACAAAATTCACAGCCAAGGATTGGCAGCTGTAGAACACACCATCTAAACTTGATTTGGCTGCTGTACTGCTGTTATAAAATGTATTAGAAGATTTTACTGGGAAATTGTTCCTTGTCTACTTTTTTTACATTCATTTTGCCACTTCAAACAAGTGGGAAAGCATTACGAATGAACAGACCTTCCAGTGAATCGAAGATTGGAGTGCCCAGAAGAAATAAATCTGCCAGTCTTGTTTGACTTATGTTGTTGTCATCATCTGACAAGAAGGCCAGATGCGAGGGCTAAAGCTGCCATTGCCAAAACAAGGAGCCTAAGATCAGATGGCAGAATGATCAAAACATTGTGTTTTAACTTCAAATCATTTATCTCAGAAGCCAAAGAGCCAATGGAGCAATACCCAGGAGAATGATTCTCAGCACCATCACTTAAGTCTGTTCTCAATTCCATTCTAGCAATTGTAATGCTGATGATACGAAGGAAAATCACAATTCTTGCTCTTTTTATACTTCAGCGTTCATGCTTTTTGGAATTTCACAATACATGTTATTAAAAAAAAAAAAAGTCTCGCATTTGGTAGGCTTGACAACTGACTCATAGTTATGACAGTTGCAGTGTCCCAGGGTCATGCGATCCCATTTTTCACCCTTCTGACATGCAAATTCAATGGAGAAACCAGATTCACTTAACAACCATATTGCTAACCTAACTGCAATGATTCACTTAAGAACCTGTATACTGCACGAGTCAAAAAAAGGGCTGTGAAAATATCTATAGACCTCTCACATCGTGGACACAAATTATTTCAACTACAAAGACACTATAGGTCACTGCACACTGGAACAACTAGACACAAGGACAGTTTTTTCCCGAATGCCATCACCCTGCTTAACAACTAATTCCCACAACACTGTCAAATAATTTATTAAGACTCTATTACTATTCTTCTTCTCTTCCTTACTAGTATCTATCTCTTCCCACTTATTACTATAACCACGTCACTTGTATCTTTCAATTTATATTGTTTTTATTTGTTTCCTAGTACGATTTGATAGCTTATTAGTAACCTTGACTATCACTAAGTATTGTATCTTTTTATTCTTGATAAATGTATTTTATTCTCCTTATGTACACTGAGAGCAAAGTCAAATTCCTTGTGTGTCCAATCACACCTGGCCAATAAAGAATTCTATTCTAAAAAAAATGTGGCAAGAAAAGTCGTAAAATGGGGCAAAACTTACATAATGAATTTCTCACTTAGCAAAATAAATTTTGGGTGCAATTGTGGTTGTAAGTTGAGGACTACCTGTATGCTTTGGGACTTTCTCTATAATAAGCAAATACGGTCCTGTCTTATAACCTTCATTCAATATAGTCAGTTTATTGAGTCAGGACTCTTAAAACTCACCGAAAACTTATTTCCATCCAGAAAACTTTCTCATTCCAAAATCTTATTTGATTTACCAGCCACCCTGATATATGTTTTTATTAGTATCTATCCGTTTGTGAAACTGAATTTTTAATCCTATTAGTGAAAATGGTTTGCAAACTGCCTGTTTTGGAAACATATAGATTTTATACAAAATTCACAGCAATTCTACCCAAAATCACAAATCAGGATGGAAATGTGATGACAAGAACTCAGGATTAGAAAGCTGAGAACCTATGAAAAATTGAAATGAGGGGATGTCCTCATATCTATATATAGAAAGAGATAACCTTTAACTCCCCTCCTCCCCCAATGCTCAGAAGCATTGATTTCTGCTCCTACTTAGTGATGCCTGTTTTCAACTGTTGCAGAAAATATCATTGTTTAGTGATTGGAACACAGAAGGAGAGATTGCTCTGAATCATTGGAGAATTCTATAACTTCTGTCTGTGAGCTAAAGTACCTTTTTTTTTCCTTTTTTTTTTTTTGAAAATAAGAAAATTGTTTGCTGCTCTGGCCACTTCTATTTTTGATTGCTTCAATCTTCTCTTTTCAAGTATCCTTTTGTGTTATTCCCATTCAAGATTCTACTGTTTAAATAACCTCTATCGCCATGTCTCCATTGAGTTCTCTGATCCTATACCCTGACTCTTCCCTCTCTACAGTCTTTGATCCTCCACCTCTATCATCTGTCCCTCTCTCCTTTGCCCCATGGACCTTCTTCTTACACAATGCATGATGCATGCAATATGCTATTTCTATTCTGCTCATCACATTACAAAAACCCATATAATAAAGCTGGAAAAATGCAGAAGAGGGCAACTGAATTGATCAGGGTTTTTCCTATGAGCAAAGGCTAGAAAATCAGGTCTGCCTCCGACTGGGAAAACAGTGATGCAATCAAGGTGTGACCAATTATGCACAAAATGGAGAAAGTAAACAGGGAGAAGGTTTTTTAAAACTCTCTTAACATCAGATTTGAAGCTGATCTGAAAGAGGATTAAAAAATGCTTTTTTACATGGCACAAGGACAAATAGGCTGAAAAACAGCTTCTATCCCAGAGTAGTAACTATAATGAATTCTACTGTATAGAGCAATATTAATGCAGTATCGGGGGTTTTCAATTCAATTGTATAGAATGTGAAGAATGTGTGTTTGTGTTTTATTTTTATAGTTATAATGTACACTGAAAATGGCATTTAATTTCATTGTACGAGGTGCAACGACAATAAAGTAAACTAACTAACTAATTGGTGTAATTCATTACTAATGATGGTCACTAACATGGATGACTTTAGGAAGTGTTGGTTATATTTGTGGAAAACAACTCTATTTTGGCAGATTTTTCTCACCTATCATTTGGAAAACAGGGACTTCTTCTCTGAATTAACAACTCTTACTTATTATTGCAGAAAACACAAGTCATCTCTCTTTAACAAATTAATTAAATTCCTCCATCCCTCAGCTTAACTTCTAAAGTTTAACAGTTGGTATATTTATATTGCTTATGTAGTTTACATTTACTTTGATAAAGAAAAATCAAGGATTAGTTTGTTACTAAACAGATAATGTTCTGATTTTGGACAGACATTAACAGTTTAATACATAAGGGACATAGAAATAAGCCATTCAAAAGAAACAACAAAACACTAAAAAGGAAACAAAGAAGACCAGAACACATCCTCTTCAAACATATCCCCTTCAGCAGCCAACATACAGATAAACAAGGATTAACACCAGACAAACAATGAAGCAGAAAAGAATACCCTAATCAAAGAACTACCAAAGAGAAAACTACACCCTTACCAATACTAGCATAGCAAACTACTATATATAAACGGAAAGCAAACCTCGCTTCCTTATGTGAGTGTGTATTTAGGTATAAATGTATGTATATATTATGGGCAACATACAAATTTAATAAATTAATTATTATATTTTTCTTATATAGTTCCTGTAGATCTAAGCCCTGAGGAATTCTAGAGTCAAATTCCTACTTCAGCTTTCTTGAATGAGACAGAACATCGGATACCTAAAGTCTGCAATATTTTCTTTATGTTCATTGTCTGCTTATAAGGGAAGGTAAATAAATAGCTTTATTTTTTATTATTATTTAAATTGATTACTGAACAACTCCAGTGTATTTGCTCTACATTCCAAGCTGCCCCCCCTCATTCCCTGATTCTCTCCTACAAAACCACCTGCCTCCTCTTGATAATTGAAAAGAAGTTACTCAGGGAAATCTCTCAAAAACAACTGAATGAACAGGAAATGATCTCCCACTGGTGAATCATGAAATGTCCATCCTGGACTATTAAGGAGAAATGGAATATTCAGATGTTGTCACAACATTTTATTAAACCAGATCATAGTAATATATTAATATACTAGCACTGATACTAGCACTGATGATATACTAGCACTAATTGGATAATGAAACATCTGCAAGCAAACAACCAAACTCAGAGAGCACCAAGAACGCCATAGTTTACTATATTTATTAGGACT
This sequence comes from Pantherophis guttatus, assembly GCF_059756535.1. Classification (NCBI taxonomy): domain Eukaryota; kingdom Metazoa; phylum Chordata; class Lepidosauria; order Squamata; family Colubridae; genus Pantherophis; species Pantherophis guttatus. The sequence continues at coordinate 239,753,096 of NC_142064.1, forward strand.
GTTCATCCCAGGCTGTAGCACTTCAGTCATCAAAAGTCAAATACATGCAGCCCTAACAATTGAAATAAAGCTCTGCTTTCTACCAATATATATATTCCATTGAAATCATGTCAGAGTATATTCATGAACTGGAATAGGGCATAGCAACAGGTCAGCCAATGAGGGCTGTTTGGTAACTGAAACATAGCATTTGTTGTATGGGACCATAAGAGACAGTTTAGAGCCTGGGCGTGGCTTAACTGTTCTGTATATAAGCTTGAGGGCACTAGCTTCTCTCTCTTCCATTTTGCCTTCTGCATTTTGTGCTGTGTTTGTATTGTTTGCCTTTTGTGTTGGTATTGTATATAAAGAAGTTTCTTACATAATTTGAATCCTGCTTAATAGTCTGCTTGTGTGTGCTGCAACAAACTCTGACAAATCAGATGCCTTCTTTCTACATTATTGTATAGAGATCACTTGCATAGGTCCTTTAGTATTATTTTCGGTTTTGTTAAAAAGAAAGAGAAATAGTCATATTTCTATGCCTTTTTTAGAAATTCCCCATCATTACACAGAAGTGTAAAAAAAATAGAAAGGAGAAAGATGTTTTTAGGCCCTCTTGAAGTCAAGGGTGCAAGGGACAAATCAACTTAAAGAGGAGTTGAAGAGGAATCGAGTACTTGAATTTCAGATAAAAATGCAACCCAGTGGGATAATCATTTTCTGGAATGCTTTACATTCCCGGTTGTTGTTTTTACCTTTGCGTGCACAAAGTATGCTATTCAAAGCAAGTGGCTGATGTCTGGCATCATTATTTATTACTCTTCAAATGATGAAAGAATGTACTGTAAGTCTATATCTGTATAGGTTTTAGGGCATTGAGCCTGTAATTGCAATCCAAAGCATGAATCTAATGACAAAGCTTCTGGGATACTTATTCAGAAAGTTAAAAGAGTGGCAGAAAATTGTTTATAGAACAGAGCAGTAAAGTTACAGGTGAGACCTTCCAAATGTTGCACCTTGAGATTTAAACCACTTACCAATGCCTGGAACTCTCATCTACAATCTGATAGCAATTTGTTCTTCTACTCAGTTTTCTGATTTAAAGATTGGTGCAAGGACTTGGGTAAAATGTTACCAAATGCAAACATTAACTAAAATCTCTAGACAGTGCACAAATCTGACTCTAAATCAACTACAAAAACTCAAGGATTTTTGTAAAGTATCAAAAATATATCTGAACAATTTAACAAGTGAAAGACGTTTATTTGGAGAAAAATGACTCACATGGCAGCAAGGTCTAAGACTACCAAATGAAGGAACTAAAGTAAAGCAGTTTTTAGAGGAGATGCGATTCTCGCACCAGAAAGATTTTAATAAAGAATGGTGGCATGTCAGAACAGGGTTCTAGAAGTAATGGCGTTATTTTCCGGGAAACACTGTTTAGGAAATGCACAAGGATGATCTGTCTCACCCACCAACGCTAACACAGAGGTGGGGAACTATGGCCCTTTTATGACTTGTGGACTTCCACTCCCAGAATTCCAGCTTAGCTGGCTCAGGAATTCTGGAAGTTGAAGTCCACAAGTTATAAAAGGGCCATTGTTCCCCATCCCTGCACTAACACTTCCAGAGATGGGATTCAGCCAGTTCTGTCCGGTTCGGGTGAACCGGTAGTGGCAACTGTGGGAGGCTCTGCCCATCCGCCCGGACATAATGTGCAAGCACTGCGCATGCGCGGATGGCCATGCGCATGCATAGATGAGGCGCGCGCACTCACATTTGTGAACTGGTAGGGAAGGGAAGTGAATCCCACCTCTGCTTGACTTCATTATTGCAGTCACCTCCCTAATCCAGCCAAAGGCAAATCAGATTAGTCCTTTTAATCCTACTCTTTTCAGGAAAAGTTATGTGGACTTTCATGCTGCAGTGCTACATAATATATACTACTAGGAAGACATATAAATGACCCCACACAAAAAGGTACCAGATTTTGAACCAAGGGTAGGTTCTAAAATTTTTTACTACCAGTTCTGTGGGCGTGGCTTATTTTGTGGGCATGGCTGGGTGGGGGGTAATGTGACTGGGTGGGTGAGGCCAACTTTTTTTTTTAACTTTTAAAAGCATTTTTTCTACAACCTTAAGAGGTTGCAGAAAAAAAAATGCTTTTAAAAGCCTCTGCCGATCAGGCAACTCAGCTGGGATTGCCAGAGGCTTTTAAAGGCATTTTCCCCCTACAACCTCTTTGGCTGAAGAGGTTGCAGAAAAAAATGCTTTTAAAAGCCTCTGATGATCCCAGCTGAGCCACGCGATCATCAGAGGCTTTTTTTTTACTTTTAAAAGCATTTTTTCGGCCAAAGAGGTTGTAGAAAAAAATGCTTTTAAAAGTAAAAAAAAAAAAAAAGCCTCTGATGAGATGGGCGGGGTAAGCTAGCGGCGACTGGGCCAGGGACCGGTTCGGGGGCATGGCCAGCCAATGTTATTACTAGTTCTCTGAACCAGACTCCCTGAGTCTTCGGAGAAAGGTGGCATATAAATTGAACTAATAAATTTGAACAATCTACCCCCAGAGATACGAGTGATCCCAGACCTCCGGACTTTTCGTCGGGCTCTCAAAACCTATTTTTTTCAGTTAGCCGGGCTGTCCTGATTTTATGATTGGTTTTAAATAATTTTGATATGGTTTTAATTGGAATGTTTTAAATTAATGGGCCAAATTTATTTAATTATTTTAAATTTATTTTAACTTTTGTATATAAAATGTTTTATTTTTTGGCTGTTCACCGCCCTGAGTCCAAAAGGAGAAGGGCGGTATAGAAATTTGAATAAAAGAAAGATAAAGAAAGAAAGATAAAGGTAAATAAATAAATAAAGTACTACAAATTTTTACTACCGGTTCTTGCGAACTGGTGTGAACCAGGAGCAACCCGCCACTGCTTTGAACTATCATGTCAGCAATAAATAATCCTGAATAGGATTCACATCTCACATGGCATCTGCCAGGACCCTCTGAATAACTGGGGCAGAGCATCCATCCCTCAGTGTGACTGAAGGGTCTGACATCAAACTATAGATCACATCATGACTGGCTGTAAGCTGACGACATATACTGGTCTAGTATCTGATTTTTTAAAATATAAATGATGCTGTGTTTCAATGGTTTAGATGGCCTAGGCCACTGGTGTCAAACTCACATCGTCACGGCGGCATCACATGACCTATCGGGACTTTTTTCCCCTTCGCTAAACTGGGCGTGGACATGGCCAGATCATGATGCATCCGGCCTGTGGACCGGGAGTTTGACAGCCCTGGCCTAAACATTGATACTTGGAACTAGATCGTTTTAACATTTATATTTCATTGTGTTTACTGACCTAGGTGAAATGTTAATATATATTGCTAGTCCATATATGATATGCCACACACTAAATAAATAAATAATAGACTGCTCTGTAAAGCTATACTGGTAGTCCTTGACTTACAACAGTTCATTTAGTGACTGTTTGAAGTTACAACAGCACTGAAAAAAAGGGACTTATGACTATTTTTTACACTTATGACCATTGCAGCATTTCCATGGTCATGTGATTTACATACAGATGCTTGACAACTGACTCATATTTATGATATTTGAGTCTCCTAGGGTCAGGTGATCCCCTTTTGTGACCTTCTGACAAGCAAAGTCAATGGATCTACCAGATTCACTTAAAAACCACGTTGCTAACTTAACAACTGCAGTGATTCACTTAACAAATGAGGCAAGAAAAGTCGTAAAATGGGGCAAAACTCACTTAGCAAGATAAATTTTGAGTGCAATTGTGCTGTGGTAGCGCAGTGGTTAGAATGCAGTACTGCAGGCTACTTCTGCTGCCTGCCAGCTGCCTTCAATTGGCAGTTCGAATCTCACCAGACTCAAGGTTGATTCAGCCTTCCATCCTTCTGAAGTTCGTAAAATGAGGACCCAGATTGTTGGGGCTGTTTAGAGAGGGCTGTAAAGTACTGTGAAGTGATATATAAGTGTTGTGGCCCGCCAGCTGCCAGTGGAGCTGGAGGCAGATTCGGACAATGAGGAGGTTGGGGAGGAACTTGGGCCAGTTCTTGAGTCTGGAGAAGGCTCTGATGGATGCTCTGCATCGGATGCAGAGATAGATCCAGGGCCATCCAATATTTCCCAGCCACTAGAGAAGCAGCTGCCTTTGGAGGCTGAGATAAGTGAGAAGGAAGAACAGCTGGGGCCTGTTCCATATGCGCATATGCGCAGAGCTGTTAGAAGAGGAGAACAACTGAGGACAAGGAGTTCACTCGGGAAGCAAGGCACATGTGGACGCTGAATGGCCCCTCCCTGGCTGGGGAATAAATAGAAGGAAAGGAGAATGGTGGTCGTAGGAGACAACCGTTCAGATTTCTGAAGATTTGGTTCATTGTGTTTCGTGCCTCAGAGACTGCTTGCCAGAACTTAATTTGCAGCTTTACAGCTGGGAGCTCACGGTCTGGCAATTATTGCAAGGAACTGATAAGGTCTGTTACTGCAGTTAACTCTTTGAAGGACTATTGTCTGGATTTCTCGGTGTGTGAATGCCATTAATTCACAGGAGATAAATAAAGAGGGTTTTTTTGGGACAAGGAGTCTGTTTCTTGTTTCTGCTAAGGCTGGGCCAGAACAATAAGCCTAAATGCTATTGCTATTCTGGTTGTAAGTCGAGGACTACCTGAATGCTTTGGGACTTTCTCTAGAATAAGCAAATATGGTCCTGTCCTGTAACCTTCATTCAATATAGTCAGTTTATGAGCTGTGGTGGCACAGTGGTTAGAATGCAGTACTGCAGGCTACTTCTGCTGACTGCTGGCTGCCAGCAATTTAGCAGATCAAATCTCACCAGGCTCAAGGTTGACTCAGCCTTCCATCCTTCCGAGGTGGATAAAATGAGGACCCAGATTGTTGGAGGCAATATGCTGACTCTGTAAACCGCTTAGAGAGGGCTGTAAAAGCACTATGAAGCTGTATATAAGTCTAAGTGCTATTGCTATTTATTGAGTCAGGACTCTTAAAACTCACGGAGAACTTGTTTCCATCCAGAAAACTTTCTCATTCCAAAATCTTACCTGACAGCCACTCTGGTCTATGTTTTTATTAGTAGCTATCAATTGGTGAAACTGAAGATGATGATGATGATAACTGTTATTACTGCCAAATCTCTAGAATAAGTTATGGATTTTTAACCATTTTTTGCAGGATGGAAGATGAAAGGTGTCTTTTACACAAGCTGGGTAAACAACCGTCTCTAGGGAACTCGATGGGGAAAAGGGATAAATAGCCTTTATAGAACTCTTATCTGGTGAGAATCTGTATGCTATGAAAGAGAAGTATTAAGGCATATTTTTGGATGTAGTTTTAAAACATTTAAAATGTATATAAAAGCAGCAGGGGACACCTTTAAAGTTATTTAGCATGAAAGTCCAATAAAACCTCCTTAGGTTTCGGCAGTGTGAAGTGATCTCTTTCACAGTAGGTGTTATTAGCCAATTCTTATATTCAGAAGTATTCGGAACAAAGGCCCTGTATTTAATGATCTATGTCAAATCAAAGAAAGGTGGAGTAGGAAAGGACTGATTTTGCCACTCACTGGGATTTACATGTAGTGCAAATTCAACCTGAAAATGAGGCTTATTTTGTCCAAGGTTGCTTAAGAAGAATGTAAAATAAAATAAAATAAACCAAGGAATGAAAGTGGGGGGGGGGGGAGACAGAAAAGGTCACGGGCAAACCCACACACTTTAAAATACAAAGCTTCTTGATTAGGCATTCTTTGCTGTTGGGAGATGGCTGGAGTACTTTTGGAGTAAGTGCTTCCTGTTGGGGGAACATAATGGGAGCAGTCAGCTTTCATCAGTCATTGGATCCCTCCTCAGGAGAAGTCACTCCCACCAAAATCAAGGGAATCCACTTCACATAATGGACCGAAGATTGGAGCACAGGAGATCTTTAGGCAGCTCCCCCCCCCCCCGCCTACAGTTCACAAGAGGGATACATGCAGGGCAAATGCAACACACTGGCAGAAAACCTATTCCAGTTTGTTTCCCCTTCAAAGAAACCTCTCTTGTGTAGGCGACAGTGAATTCATTGATTGTGTCTTGTTTCAAGTGGCTAAAAATTGTTTGTGTGGGATTGTATTGGTCCTTGTAACAACCCCATGGGGTAATCTGGATTTATTTTGGTTGTTATATTTAATTCCCTTTTTTCCCCATTATGGATAGCAAGTTGACACTACTAAGTTCCTTAGCAATCTCCCAAGAAGACCCAACTACCTCTAAATGTCTGTCACGTTGATTCAACACGTTGACACTAACATTCGTTAGTGTCACAAATTCAGTATGGACCATATGGAGCATTACACAATTTGTCCCAAAGATTATAGGTATAAATGCTCCATGAAGGGAAAATTGAGTAATGAATGTAACACAATCAGATGGTTAACAAGTGTAGGGAGAGCTAAACACAAGATAGAGATGTAGAGATGAATGCAGTTATGTAAATGATTTCAAGGAAGATCTGGTGGAGGGGGGCACTTGAAGGACTTGTAAATGACAACATTAATAGCATGGACATAACAGAAACTGGGTGGAATTTGTGAAATATTGATATATTCTTAGAAAAATTACATACAAATCTATTCTTAATCATGCCAAAATGTAATTCATGGAATATGGAGTTTAGGTCTCTATACTTGAAACCTACTTTTCAGTATGCTAGGAAAAAAAAAAACTTCCTAATTTTTCAGCTCAGCAGTGAAACCAATTGCTTAGGAAGGGAATAGGCTCCCATTCAGTGGCTTCATTCAAGATAGTTATTTGTATTCAATGGAGCAACATTTTTCATAAAAGTTTAAATTGGGGTCCTTTACTGAGTGCAGGATTGGACTCAAAGATCCAAATTATCCCTTACAGTCCTACAATTTTAGGAAAGATAGGAAATTCGTGATCCATTGGGTCATCATTTCACTGATATTTCCTTACCTAAACAGAGGAACAGAATGACCATGGGTGGCAAAAGGTGAGCCTGAGTGGCATAGGAGGCTAATGCCTCCTACTAAGGCAGCATTTAACATCCAGCTGCCTGCAATTACTGTGAGTTCAATTCTCACCAGGCTCAAGGTCGACTCAGCCTTCCATCCTTTCTAAGGTGGGTAAAATGAGGACCCAGTTTGTGGGGGCAATAAGCTGACTTTGTATAAAATATACAAAAGTATGAAGGCTATTGCTTAATGCATTGTAAGCCGCCCTGAGTCTCTGGAGAAGGGCGGCATATAAAAAAATAATAAAATAAAATAAAATAAAATAAATAAAAAAATAAAAAACAAAAAAAGCAGTAGGAGCAGGAATGACTTCTGACCTTCTATTGGCTTCCCTATTGATTTTCCTTATGTGAAGCTGGCAGTGAGCTTTGGGGATTTTCCTTCCTTCCTTCCTTCCTTCCTTCCTTCCTTCCTTCCTTCCTTCCTTCCTTCCTTCCTTCCTTCCTTCCTCCCTCCCTCCCTCCCTTCCCTTCCCTTCCCTTCCCTTCCCTTCTCTTCCTCCCTTCCTTTTCTCTCTCTCTCTCCCTGTCATTCTTTCATTATCTTCCATCCCTTCCTTTCCCACCATTCTCCTCAATTTCCTAAAGCAGCTAAGGGAAACTAGTGGTGCTATAGAGCCTGCTAGATGGCTATATGGATTGTATTGTATGGATTTTGCTCTCCTGCAGATTATGTTGTGGGAGGTTCATCACTGGAGGCTTTCAAGAAGAGATTGGACTGCCATTTGTCAGAAATGGTGTAGGGTCTCCTGCTTGGGCGGGGGGTTGGACAAGATGTCCTACAAGGTCCCTTCCAACTCTGTTAATCTGAAATCTATTTCTATTCTGGATTTAAGGTTAATGTTTTATAGTTAATTGGTTTTATTTGTTTGGGTTATTTATTCATATTTGTATTTTTTGTTTGTTATTTTTACTATGTGAGGCACCCAAAGTCACATATATGAGATGGGCAGCTATATGGATGGATGGATGGATGGATGGATGAAAAATCTTATTCCTGGCTATGTAAATTTCCTTTTGATTTATCAGCTTTGGCATTTATTGTATAAGCATCCTTTTTTCCCTTTGTTTTTTTTTTTTAAACACCAAACACTATGTAAAAAACCTGGGTCTTAGTAAAGTGCAGTAATGATCATCTAAAATGTGAAAGACAATTATAGCTGCCAGCACCATGGTGTGTAGAGGCTTTGAAAAGGTCACTGGGGATATTTCTTTGTCCACCTAACAAGCTGATGAAAGTTTTTTGATCAAATGATTTTTTCCCCCCTGGATAAGTGCTGGAGTTTAGAGAATGCTTCAAATTATAAAGAGTATAGTATACACCCTGGTTATTCCAAGGTGTTCTTTCCTTCACTAAGGAGTAGCATAATGCTTGAATTAGCTCTGAACAATTCTCACAAAGACAGGAAGTGAGAGAAGTTAAAGACCCAAATAATTTCAGAATGGTTGTTTACCACGCCACTGATATCTGTTTTCTGAAAAAGCCCACTCCAAGTTCAATGTAGTTTTATCCAGAAAGAAAAGAAGGGACAAACCATTTTGACTTGTAGTTGCTAAACATATGATTACTCCTACAATCCTCTCAGTACTAGAGTGATAATTTCTGCAAAGGGAAACAGAGTCTACTCGTGTAGAGCTAAGCTTCTTACACAGTTTACAACTTTGCTTTCCCGGGATTTAACTCTTCCTCCTCCCATGGATTGAAGGCTTCTTAGATGTGCATGAATGGCTCCTAATGTGATTGTAATCAAGTGGGGAATTTGAATTTAGAGTCATAGCATTGATGATCCTGCAGCCTGCATAGGCTGCTGGCTTTTAGTTATACCATCAATCTGCATTCCAGAGGCAGTATTCAGCAGGTTCTAACCAGTTCTGGAGAACCGGTAGTGACAATTTTGAGTAGTTCGGAGAACCGGTAAATACCACCTCTGACTGGCCCTGCCCCCATCTATTCTCTGCCTCCTGAGTCCCAGCTGATTGGGAGGAAATGGAGATTTTGCAGTAATCTTATCCTGGAGTGGGGTGGGAATGGAGATTTTACAGTATCCTTCCCCTGCCACGCCCACCAAGCCACACCCACCAAACTATGTCACACCCACAGAACTGGTAGTAAAAAATTTTGAATCCCACTACTGCTGCATACTTATTCATAGAGATACCTTCCTGTATTGAATTCTACAAAATAATTCTAAGAAAAGCATTCTAAGAAAAGCATTGCCTGGACCAGCCCCATAATCAGTTGTGTTGGGACTACAAAACCCCCCAAATTTTCACCCAATATGAACAGAGTAGATTAGAAAAAAAATCTACTGCAACCTTCCAGGCTCTTACCAAAATAATATATGCACAAATAACACGAGCCAAGGTTTTACATTAATTTGACATGGTCTCATAAAATCTCATAACAAAGCACCTCAATCTGGGAAAACTGGCAAAATGTGATGAGATTTCGTTGCAACCTTAGGAAGTTTTGGAATTTTCACAGAAGACCTGAAGGTACTTTGATATTCTAACATGAGACCTGATGAAAGTTTTGTAAACCTTGTGGAGGGTGGGGGGGGAGGTCTTAGTGTGCTCCAAGTCGTGATAGTGAGATCCACATTACCATATTACTGACCACTCCTCTAGTTGTGGAATACTTCCCACATATCTAAGAGGAAGGAAGGGGTGTCTTTCTGGTTTAAATTTCATTTTGAACTTTGCCCCTGTTTTATTCTTTCTTTGACTCTCTTTCAAGAATGCAATATAAAAAGTGTCACTCTGGAGCCCTAAGATGAAACAGTAGTTCTTAGAAAAATGAATGCTGAGAGCAATTTCACACTTGAACTTTTCTCACTGGTGTGGTTTTCTGTCCCCATTGTGTATATTGGTTGCCCAATATTTGCAGCAGAAGAGAAATGAATTATAACCTGTCTACGTGTTGCCTAAGTTAGACTAAGCAATCAGGAAAAGTAATTCCTGATATGGCAATAGCAACAGTTGCACACAATACAGGGAGTCCTTGACTTATGACCACAATGGAGCCCAACATTTCTGTTGCTAAGCAAAACATTTGTTAAATGAATTTTGCTCTGTTTTATGACTTGTCTTGCCACAGTTGTTCAGTGAATCATTGAAGTTGTTAAGTTAGCAATATGACTGTTAAGCAAATCTGGTTTCTTCATTGACTTTGCTTGGCACCAGGTCACAAAAGGTGATCACATGACCCTGGGACACTGCAATGTCCTCAATTTGAGTCAAGTCTCCAAGCATCTGAATTTTGATCACGTGACCATGGGGATGCTGCAATGATCGTAAGCGTGAAAAAGGCTCATAAGTCACTTTTTCCGGTCACTAAGTGAAATGAGCAAATATCTGGTTTGCTGACCCTGCAGGGCATAAGCCAGTACTACACAATACTGCCAGATTTGCCGGATTGTGTTGAACACTCATAACAGAAAGAACAAAAACAACAACAGCAACAGAATATATATGGAGTGTTTTTCAAATCAAATTTGACTTAAGAACTTTCTGCAATAAATGCTGTATTGTAGAGGTCCATTTAATGGGACCAAGAAGAAGCATTCTCTCTGAGGTGGCTCCCTCCCTATGGAATATCATCCCTACAGAAATAAACCTGGCCCCCTACTTTGACACTCTTCCAAAAGGACCTGAAGATATGGTTTTACCAAAGGACCTGGAGCCCATCAAGTCGTTGGTTTGATTGTTGTTACTGGGGCAGGGGGTGGATAGGAATTTACCAGGTCTTGTATTTGGGGTTTTATTTTTATAAGCCATCCAGAGTCACATGAGTGAGTTGGGCGGGCATATTAGCTTTCTAAATATTATAATAAACATGACATGACATGACATGACACGACACGACACGACACGACACAACCTAATGACATGACATGACACGACACGACAACAACATAAATATGCTACCTACAGTGGAGGAATGATTGGTGACATTGATGGAAGTTGCTGAGATGACAACCTGATTTCTTTCACCCCCAAAAGGCAATATCTACCTTTATTGCCAATGGAAAACCCTTTATAGACTTTTTCTGTGAATCAGAAAAAAAATAGCCTTATGATTTATGATTTTGATAATTAGAAAGAATAGATTTTAGAAGAATAGAGTTATGTTGTAACCTTAGAGCAAGAGATAAATTTATAATTCTACTTATGACTCCTATAAAGAAGATCAGAAGCTATGTCTTTTTTCTTTCTTTGCTTTTACACTTTTAGCTTTTTCTTTGATTTCTGTTTTTCCTTACTCTCTAGTAATCTCTATTAATTTTTGTCTCCTTTCTTAAAATGGTTTGTGTGTGTGTGTAGGTGTGTGTTCAGCCTATTTTTCTAATCATATTGACACCTAGATCTTTTGAAGTCATTGGGTTTTACATGATTCTGACTGTGATTTGAAAGGTCAGTTTGGAAGCCATGAGAAGATTTAATATTAAAGGGGCAATCAGTGTTGCTGGTAGGAGATTTATGATCAGAATGTTGACATTTTAAAACAGTTCAGAACAATTAGTTTTGTGTCGTATGTATTGTGTTGGGATGTTTGAGAGGGTGACATCTTGAGATCCTGGTGTGAAATGTCTCCCACGAGACTTCTTTTTGTGCCAAAGGGAATTGTTCCTCTCCACAATTAATGAAACTATTTGCCGTTCCCTGTCTTTTTGAAGAGAGAATAATAGCAATAGCACTTAGACTTATATACCGCTTTGCAGTGCTTTACAGCCTTCTCTAAGTGGTTTACAGAGTCAGCATATTGCCCCCAACAACAATCTGGGTCCTCATTTTAACAACTCGGAAGGATGGAAGGCTGAGTCAGCCTTGAGCCTGGTGAGATTTGAATTTCCAAATTGCAGAAGCCAACAGTCAGCAGAAGTAGCCTGCAGTACTGCACTCTAACTACTGCACCATTGTAATACATGAGGGGGAATATCCCCAAAATTGTATTAGTTCATTGTTAAATAAAATAGAGAGAAATAGAACAATGTTCTCCCATCCTATGCTCAAGAAAACACAGATAATCCTACCTAACCTGCTCACTTGAATGACACAATCATTTTGCATAGCTAGCCTAATGCAGACCAATGCAGTTTTCTATTCTCGAAAATATTGTGGGGTCCTTGGTGCACTCCGAGTTTGGTGGTTTTCTTGCAGACAATTCATTAGCAAATTAGGTAACTATCAGTGCAATGTGTGTTTTGCTCATACCTTTCCTCATGTATTTGCAAATAGATATCTGATCAGTGGATTTCTCATCACAAAACTAGCAGAGAAAAATATATGATTGTTGATGCCTAACAATACACATGAAATAATTGACAAACTAGAAAACTGGTGTCATGACTTTCTTATTAAAAACTAGGAACAACTCTGGTGCTCTCCAAGCTTGGTTGCTTCCTTTACCCAAATTATGTAACCTCCTCAGTGCACTGATTATGTTACCTAGTTTGCTAATGAAATGTCTGCAAGACATTTAACCCCCCCCCTCCTTAGATATTTTTAAACCCCCCCTTAGATATTTTTAATTGTTAATTTGATTTTAGTTGGGGTGTTTTAAATTATTGGGCCAAAATTTGTTTAATTCTTTTAAAAAATTTTAAATTTTGTATGTGATGTTTTTATTCTTGGCTGTTCACCGCCCTGAGTCCAGTTGGGAGAAGGGCGATATAAAAAATCTAATAAAATTTTAAAAAAATAAAATAAAACCACCAAGCTCAGAGAGCACCAAGGATCTCACAGCCTGAGCTACAACTATTCTCTTCTATTGGTCTCATAAATATTCTCTGAAAAATATTAGGTTTGCATATATGTCCTTGGAGGGAAACAGGATTACATTGGGTATTTTTTGATTATATCTTCCCTTTCTGAAGCATAGAAATAATTGTTACAAATCCAGCCACAAGGCTGTGTCAACTGTATCCTCTGGATATTATTACATTATATTGCCCAAGAAATGCAGTCAGCGGAGCCTATGGTGAAGACTGTGATTTGCCAACTTTTCTACTGATTCAAATAATTTATCTGGAAATCTGTGCTTTTGGGATATCTAACATAGAGCTGATGTTTCAAAATTCATTAGCTCTACATATGTCCACTACGAGGTCCCACTTAATAAATTTAAAAATCGCTGTCTTTTAATATATAATTTCATGTTTACTTACTGTATCATTTTTATAATATTTCAATCAACAAAGAATTGAGGAAATAAACAGAAAAATCTGTGTGTTTTATGCAGGACAATCCAATTTCTTTTCTTTTCTTCATTTACTATAAAATTTACTATATAAGACTTTAAAGAAAAAGGGGATAAAAAGCACAACCGTACCACAGTTTTATTACTATTATTTTTAATTTATTCTCTGCGCAGCTTGATTTTCTACTAGAAAAAGAGGGGTTTTTTTTTTAAAAAAAGGCTGTGAATAATCCATCTAAACCCATCTAAAGATTGGGTGAAAATGACAGAATGATGTGACAAAATACCGTTTGTCTGAAGGGATTGGAAAAGACCATTTGCCATCTCTGGACTTAAAGGAGCTTTACTGTTCTTCTCCATGAACTTGGCATCTTTTGCTGCTTGTTCCTATAAGGCAACTGCAAATCCTGAACTGATGGGCTATAACAGGAGAGTTTCATCACAGGCACCTTAAGCTCCTTGCTGTCAACATAGGCAGCCCTTGCTGATTTTATGAATACTCAGAAACATCTTTATTCTAAAATAAAACCATGATGCAGTCCATATTTTATTTATTGCTAGCATCCTGTCCCATTTCTATTCACCAAGGGCCTCATTTTCTATGCCTATTGACTAGTTCCAGGAAAATGCTGGATTTTGACCAGTGTTTATTAATTACAGATAGATAGATAGATAGATAGATAGATAGATAGATAGATAGATAGATAGATAGATAGATCTTATATCTATCTATCTATCTATCTATCTATCTATCTATCTATCTATCTATCTATCTATCTATCATCTATCTCTATCTATCTATCCCTATATCTATCT